>NC_069501.1:815991538-816254038 GCF_027579735.1 Bombina bombina
ACCTCAAGGACCCCTCCGGGAAACACGAACAGGCTTTGAAGGATTCTGAGCGTGGAACTGTTTGATCAAAGCAGAGGCACGGACATGAGAAGCAGGTTCCCAAGAACGTTCAGTGATGGGATATCCCTTCCAATGGACCAAATAATATATAGATGGTTACCCCGTAATCTGGAATCAAGAATTTGACTGATCTCAAATTCTGAAGTACCATCCACAAGGAACGGAGAGGGAACTCTACATTTGGTGGAAAACCGGTGAGAGACTGCTGGTTTAAGAAGAGATACGTGAAAGACAGGGTGAATCTTCAAGTTGTCTGGTAAAGCCACCCTGTAGGCAGTAGAACATACCTTGGAAACAATCCTGAATGGTCCGATGTATTTGGGACCCAATTTAGCACAAGGTTGTTTGAGTCGAATGAATCTGGTGGAAATCCAAACCTTGTCTCCAGTCCGAAATGAGGGTGCCTTCCGGCGTCTGCGATCAGCAAATCGTTTATACTTTTGAGTAGAGAGAAGAAGAATTTCCCGGATCTTCTTCCAGTGTTTACAAAGACTTCTCACTGTACGATCTGCTCCAGGAACTCCAGAACCTCCCGAAGACATAGGAAAAGTTCTAGGTACAAATCCATAGGATGCTTTAAAAGGAGAAGTCTGTAAAGAAGAATTGAAACGAGAATTGTAAGCAAGTTCAGCTAAGGGAAGAAGTTGAGACCAATTGGAGTGCTGATGATTAACATAGTGCCTGAGATAGGACTCAAGAGATTGATTTACCCGCTCAGTTTGACCGTTGGACTGAGGATGATGAGCAGTAGAAAGAGATATGGTAACTCCAAACTGTTTGCACAGAGATTTCCAAAATCTTGAGACAAATTGAACTCCTCGATCAGAAACGATGTCCAAAGGAAAACCATGTGGTGATATGGAGAATAAACAATTCAGCGAGTTTCTGGGCCGATGGTACTCCAGGTAATGGAACAAAATGAGCTGCTTTAGAAAACCTGTCTACCACAACCCATATGGTCTTTTTTTCCGGCAGAATTAGGAAGATCAGTAATAAAGTCCATGGAAACATGAGACCAGGGATAATACGGAACAGGCAGAGGTTGTAAGAGACCAAGAGGTGAAGATGAAGACTGTTTATTAGAGGTACAGGAATGACAAGCTGCAACATAATCCTTGACATCTTTGCCCATGGAAGGCCACCAGACATGTTGTTTGAGTCTCCACAAAGTATTACGCACTCCTGGATGACCAGACAGAACATTATCATGAGCCCAACGAAGAAGTTTTAGGCGGAATTCTGTAGGTACAAACAAGATCCCAGGAGGTATGTTAAAGGATGAAGGAACAGAAGCTTGAGCAGACTGTAAAGCTTGTAAAGGAAACGTAGATAACTGAGCCAGAACTTTAGCAGGGCGGAGAATGGGTTCAGAATCCAAAGATATAGAATCAGAAGCCAGAAATTGTCTAGATAAAGCGTCAGCTTTCGTATTCTTAGAACAAGAAATATAAGAGAGGACAAAATTAAATCTGGAGAAGAACAGCCCAACGGGCTTGACGTGAGTTGAGGCGTTTGGCTGTATGAAGATAAAGAAGATTTTTATGATCTGTGAGAATAAGAAATGGTTGAACCGTGCCTTCAAGCAGATGTCTCCATTCTTCCAAAGCCATTTTAATAGCTAACAGTTCTTTGTTACCAACGTCATAATTCAGTTCGGAAGTATTGAACTTCTTGGAGAAAAATCCCACAGGAAGAATCTTGCTAGAAACAGGATTTCGCTGAGATAGTACTGCCCCAGCAGCGATCAGAGAAGCATCCACTTCAAGGATGAATTGGAGAGTCGGAACAGGATGACAAAGAATGGGAGCCGAAGTAAATGCAGACTTCAGAGATTCAAATGCCTGTAAGGCTTTATCAGACCAATGCTTGCAATCCTGACCCTTTTTAGTAAGAGCTGTAAGGGGTGCCGAGATGTTAGCAAAGTCTTTTATGAATTTATGATAGTAATTGGCAGACCCCAGGAACCTTTGAAGAGATTTTAAGGAAGTAGGTCTAGGCCAATCTAGAATAGCCGACAGTTTGTCAGAATCCATCTTGAATCCAGACGGAGAAATAATGTAACCCAGGAAAGGAATAGATTCTTGATGAAAAGAGCACTTTTCAAGCTTGGCAAAGAGAGAATTTTCACGTAATCTCTGGAGCACTAGTGTAACATGATGAACGTGTGATATCCCTTTAAGACTTTCTGACTATCAGCACTTCCTCCTATTTAAGGAAGTGCTTTTCCATTACTCAGTGCCTGAAAATTAAAGTGGATTCTCTCATCCTGTGCTACTGCTCTTTCCAAGCAGTTTACTTTTCCCTTTCAGGTCTTAAGTATTTTTATTTTTGAAGGCTGTTTGTATCTCAAAGTTTGCTGCACTTCTTTCCTGATTCCTTTTGGACTGAGACTTCTAATCATATTCCTACGCTACCGGAACTCAATCACACGCAGCTGAAGCAGCACTCACACAAGCTGCTACCGGAACGCCGCTCTCTAATATTCTCCGGTTTAGTACTTACTCTGCTGTTAATTCCGCTCTCCACGCTTCATCATCGCTTCTGGCAAAATCTGATCTTATCACCACGCTGGTATTGGTATCGTATTGTATACAAAGTTTAAGGTTTCCAAATATAACGCTAAGTGTCATTACTTACCTGAGCTGTATTACAATGAATTAACCTCCTCCTTGCTGGTCTATATTGCGTGTGTGTTGGAACATTGTATATATATTTTAGAGTGTTTGTGTGAGTGCGTGAAACTTAAGGAAAGTTACTTGAACATTACTTTATCAAGAATTGATCTTTATCAACTCATTACTTATCCTGAATATAAAGGATTTTTTCTCATTTTTTCTTTGGTCATAATATTAAGGAATCATTGCTTATATATTAGAAGCTTAATAAGTTTCTCACATAAGATTTATTATTATCATTCATAGAGGTAATCCCTACTTTTCATTTCAATTACTAAAGTAAATGCTCACCTTGTGCATGCTAGTAGATTAAGTTATATTTACTTGCTGTTTACAAGAAAAGAGCTACATTCCATTTATTTTATTTTTTATTATAAATCTCTGAAGTTTAGTGAGACAAAATTATCACAGAATTTTCAGGCCAAAAATAAAGTTTTTTTTTTTATTTGGAAGATGGATCCTAATGAAATTAAAAATGAATTTTCTAATATTCATCAGAAATTAGAATATCTTGCTAGAGCCTTAACAGAGGTACAAACTGAAAATAAAGCTCTCAAAATCTTAATAAAAGATTGTATGTCAGGGAAAGAAGCAGGAATTGCTGAACCTCACATACAATACCCACAACCATTTTCTGGCAAACGCAGCGAATTCAGGGATTTTAAAAGTGCATGTAAACTTCTTTTCTCACTTAGACCTAAAACATACCATAGTGAAAGGATAAAGGTCTGTACCACTATATCCTTCCTACAGGGGGAGCCACGCTCCTGGGCCAATAGATTCTTTGAAAGTGAACATTCAATATTGGATTCGCTTGAAGAATTTTTTCTAGCTATGACTGCCTTGTATGAGGATTCCCACACTCAAATAACAGCTGAAAATAAATTAAGATCTATGAAACAGGGGAAAAGAAACATTGAAGAATATATTACTGAATTTCAAATGTGGATAGATGACTCTCAATGGAATGAGATCAGTTTAAAGAATCAATTCAGATTGGGTCTCTCTGAATCCCTTAAAGATGAATTGTCACGATTAGAGATGCCTGACACACTGAATGGGTTGATGAAATTAAGCACCACTTTGGACCGAAGGTTACGTGAAAGAAAGGCTGAAAAAGCTTCCTATGAAGTTGTGCCCAGACGTTCATATCCCTGTTTTACAACCATGGAAAAAGCTGTTTCAAACCAGGTTCCTATGGAAATTGGAACTATAAGGGGTCCTCTAACCCCAGAGGAAAAAACTAGACGTAGATTAGAAAATCTCTGTCTTTATTGTGGACAAAAAGACCACTCCGTCACAAATTGTCCATCTCTATTGAGACAGAAAAAGGGTAAGGGTAGTTTCAATCACAATATTTTTCACATTTCTCAAAACCCCCATCTCACTCTCACCTTTTCTTTACAGTGGGATCAGAAAAACGTGCGCTCTAACGCTTTGATTGATTCTGGGGCGTCAGGAAACTATATAGATATAGCATATGTTAAGCTCAATAAAATTCCAACTGTTGTCAAGACACATCCTGTTTCAGTTAAACTTATTGATGGTTCTATTATACAACAGGGCCCCATTACTCATCAGACAATCCCTTTACTCGTAACAACTGACCAAGGACATTCCGAATATATTACTTTTGACCTCATACCTATCTACATGCATATTATTATTTTAGGTTTTAACTGGTTACAAATACATAATCCTCATATTGACTGGTCATCACCACAAGTAAAATTTGACTCTGATTATTGTATAAAGACTTGTTTTCCCTATCAGGTAATCTCTACTATAGAACATGAGCTACCTCAAATTTATCAGGACCTGGCAGAGGTATTTGACCTCAAGGAGGCAGAAAACCTCCCACCACATAGGGAATTTGACTGTCCCATTGATTTAATACCGGGATCTCAAATACCACATGGTAAGATTTACCCTCTTTCGCAAGAAGAATTGGTATATCTAAGATCATATTTAGATGAAAACTTGCGAAAAGGGTTCATCTCACACTCAACATCCCCTGCTGCTGCAGGATTGTTTTTAGTACGCAACAAAGATGGGACAATAAGACCTATTATTGACTACAGGGCATTGAATGAAATAACAATTAAAAATAGGTATCCTTTACCTCTCATACCAGAGTTACTCGAAAGATTAAATGAGGCCACGATCTACTCGAAATTAGATCTAAAGGGCGCTTATAATCTTATTCGCATAAAGGAAGGGCACGAATGGAAAACCGCGTTCAGAACCCGCTATGGTCTTTTCCAGTATAACGTAATGCCCTTTGGTTTAAGCAATGCTCCCGCAACCTTCCAACATTTTATCAACGAGATTTTTCATGATCTAATGGATATCTGTGTCATCATATATCTAGATGATATTCTGATTTATTCGAAATCTCCATAGAACATGAAAAACATGTTAGGTGGGTTCTTACTCGTCTCAAGGAGCATAAGTTATATGCAAAGCTAGAAAAATGTGTTTTTTCATGTCTCTAAAATAAAATTTTTGGGTTATATAATTACCCCAAACAAAATAGAAATGGATCCTGAAAAAGTAGCCGCAATTAAAGACTGGCCTAAACCCACTACAGTAAAAGCATTACAGCGATTTATTGGTTTCGCAAATTATTACCGTAAATTTATAAAAAACTTCTCCTCAGTGATAAAACCATTAACACAATTAACTAGTATAAAACAGCGCTTTAAGTGGTCTGAACAAGCCCAGAAGACTTTTGATAGTCTTAAGGAAATGTTCACAACAGCTCCAATACTAACACTGCCTAAATTTGATCAACAGTTCCTGTTGGAAGTTGATGCATCTAATACAGGCATAGGGGCTGTTCTTTCCCAACAAAATAAGGAGACAGGTGAAGTTCATCCCATTGCGTTCTATTCAAGAACGTTGACTTGTGCTGAAGCTAACTATAGTGTTGGAGACAAAGAACTCCTTGCTATTAAGTGTTCTCTAGAACAATGGAGACACCTACTAGAAGGATCAGTAATTCCATTCCTTATTTATACTGATCATAAAAATTTAGAATACTTAAAAAAGAATAAGACTTTAACAGCTAGACAAGCAAGGTGGTCACTCTTTTTAGATCGCTTTAACTTTCTAATAACTTATAAACCTGGGAGTCAAAACACAAAGGCAGATGCACTTTCTCGTATTTATGAGTTACTTCCTCATGAACAACCTAACTTCACTATCCCTCCAGAAAAGATAATAGGTACTTTAACACCCTTAGAAGAAGAGATTTACACTGCTCTAAAACATGATTCAATACCATTACAAAATTGTTCCAAAGATCCTACTACAGGTCTATTCTATCATGAAGAAAAGTTATACATACCTGAGAAAATAAGGTCTTCCATTCTCACACATACCCATGATGACACCATATCTGGTCACCCAGGGATACAGAAAACCATTGAACTTACCCGTCGTAAGTTTTGGTGGCCAGGGATGAATAAATACATTTATGATTACGTCTCTAGGTGTGAGAATTGTGCTAGAAATAAAATTGAACATAAAAACCCATAGGGTTACTTAGACCTCTGCCCATTCCAGATAAACCATGGAGTACTATTGCCATGGATTTTATAGTGGAGTTACCTGCATCACAACAATATAACACTATCATGGTAGTAGTTGACCATTTAACAAGACTGGCTCATTTTATTCCACTTAAGGGATTAACAACTGCCATGACTACAGCCAAAGTATTTCTTGATCAGGTTGTAAGACTACACGGTTTACCCTCTAATATTATTACTGATAGGGGTACCCAATTCACCTCTTCCTTCTGGAGATCTTTGTGTAAGTTACTGAAAATTGATCATCGCTACACAACTGCTTTTCATCCTCAGACAAATGGGTTGACAGAAAGACTCAACCAGACCATTGAACACTTTTTACGTTGTTATATTTCACATTTACAAGATAACTGGCTAATTTACCTTCCTATGGCTGAATTTACTCATAATAATTCATTCTGTTCCTCAACCAAAACATCCCCCTTCTTCACAACTTATGGGTACCATCCTAATACTATAACCTTGTCCCACAAAACAGTGAATTCCCCTTCAGCTTTAGATTTTTCTTCCAAGCTTCAAGATCGATTGAGAGTATTGAAAAAACATCTAGCCGAAGCTAAGGAATACCAAAAGAAATACTATGATCGGAAACATTCGATTGGACCTGAATATAAAATAGGTGACCTAGTATTACTCTCTACTAAAAACCTCAAACTTCAGGTCCCTAGCAAGAAACTGGCTAACCAATTTCTGGGACCTTACCCTGTGGAGCAGATAATAAATCCCAATGTGGTCAAGCTCACGTTACCTAAGGACTACAAGTTTCATCCCACCTTCCATATTTCATTATTGAAACCTTTTGATTCAATGACACGCACGACAGTTGATCTTCCGCCTCCTATCTCAGTGGATCTTCCAGAGGAATTTGAAGTTGAATCAATACTGGATTCTAGGATTCGACGACAAAGATTAGAATATCTCATCAGATGGAAGGGTTATGGTCCAGAGGATGATTCCTGGCATCTTCATTCAGAAGTTCATGCCCCTCGTCTGGTGAAGTCATTCCATCATCGTTACCCCCTTAAACCTGGTCTGGAATCCCCGGGGGTGATTCCCTGAGAAGGGGGGGATGTGATATCCCTTTAAGACTTTCTGACTATCAGCACTTCCTCCTATTTAAGGAAGTGCTTTTCCATTACTCAGTGCCTGAAAATTAAAGTGGATTCTCTCATCCTGTGCTACTGCTCTTTCCAAGCAGTTTACTTTTCCCTTTCAGGTCTTAAGTATTTTTATTTTTGAAGGCTGTTTGTATCTCAAAGTTTGCTGCACTTCTTTCCTGATTCCTTTTGGACTGAGACTTCTAATCATATTCCTACGCTACCGGAACTCAATCACACGCAGCTGAAGCCGCACTCACACAAGCTGCTACCGGAACGCCGCTCTCTAATATTCTCCGGTTTAGTACTTACTCTGCTGTTAATTCCGCTCTCCACGCTTCATCATCGCTTCTGGCAAAATCTGATCTTATCACCACGCTGGTATTGGTATCGTATTGTATACAAAGTTTAAGGTTTCCAAATATAACGCTAAGTGTCATTACTTACCTGAGCTGTATTACAATGAATTAACCTCCTCCTTGCTGGTCTATATTGCGTGTGTGTTGGAACATTGTATATATATTTTAGAGTGTTTGTGTGAGTGCGTGAAACTTAAGGAAAGTTACTTGAACATTACTTTATCAAGAATTGATCTTTATCAACTCATTACTTATCCTGAATATAAAGGATTTTTTCTCATTTTTTCTTTGGTCATAATATTAAGGAATCATTGCTTATATATTAGAAGCTTAATAAGTTTCTCACATAAGATTTATTATTATCATTCATAGAGGTAATCCATACTTTTCATTTCAATTACTAAAGTAAATGCTCACCTTGTGCATGCTAGTAGATTAAGTTATATTTACTTGCTGTTTACAAGAAAAGAGCTACATTCCATTTATTTTATTTTTTATTATAAATCTCTGAAGTTTAGTGAGACAAAATTATCACAGAACGTGATCCTGTAAAGTCCGGGAATAAATCAAAATATCATCAAGATAGATAATAACGAATTGATTAAGATAGTCTGAATATTTCATTAACAAAATGTTGAAAAACTGCAGGGGCATTGCATAACCCAAAAGGCATAACTAAATATTCATAGTGTCCAAACCTAGTGTTGAAGGCAGTTTTCCACTCGTCCCCTTTACGAATTCTGACCAAATTATATGCCCCACGAAGATCCAATTTGGTAAAGACGGAAGCACCCTGGAGACGATCAAATAATTCGGGAATGAGAGGGAGTGGATAACAATTCTTGATTGTAATTTGATTAAGAGCTCGATAATCAATGCAAGGACGAAGACCTCCATCTTTTTTTTCCACAAAGAAAAAACCTGCTCCTACTGGAGAAGAAGAAGGGCAGATAAAACCTTGGGCCAAATTATCCTTGATATATTCCTCAAGTGAAACATTTTCTTGACGAGAAAGTGGGTAAGTTTTACCCTTAGGTAGAGGTGCTCCTGGTAATAGGTCAATGGGACAATCAAAGGTCCGGTGTGGAGGTAATACTTCAGCATCTTTTTTAGAAAAGACATCACAAAAAGAATGATAACGTTCGGGCAAGGAATCAGGAATGTCCAAAACTGCCACAACTGTACTAGAAGTTTTAGGAGTATTCCGTAGACACTGTTTGAAACAAGAAGATCCCCAAGCAACAAGCTCTCCTTTAGACCAGGAAAAAACTGGATCATGTAGTTGAAGCCAAGGAAGTCCCAAAATGAGAGGAAACTGTGGGGAAGGGATGATGTCAAAACAAATGGTTTCGGAATTAAGTACTCCTACAGACATGAGAAGTGGTATGGTAGAATATTGAATGAAACCAGAACCTAAGGGTTGACCACTGACGGTAGTGACCTTAATTACTTGGCTCTTGGAAAGCAAAGGAATACGAAAAGCATTGACAAAATCCGAATCCATAAACATTCCTGCAGCTCCAGAATCAATGAGTGCTTGAGCCTGAAATTTGGTGTTGCCAAAGCGGACAGTAACTGGAACAAACAGCTTGGGATTGAGGGTAGAAAAAGATCTTTGGCTTAACTCAGTCCTTCTTTCTGGAGTTAAGCCCTGGCTTTTACTGGACGAGTTGGACAATCTTTTAACATATGCCCCTTAATACCGCAGTAAAGACATAGTCCCAAATTATGCCTTCTGAGACGTTCAGCTTCAGATAATTTGATTGCACCAACCTCCATGGGTTCACTTGACTCAGAGGTAGAAGTATTAGGAGTAGGAAGGTTTGGTGAACGAGGCATAGGACGGAAGGAAGATCTGATAAGGGATCTGATAAAGTCTCACTTGACTCAGAGGTAGAAGTATTAGGAGTAGGAAGGTTTGGTGAACGAGTCATAGGACGGAAGGAAGATCTGATAAAGGATCTTCTGTTACGGTCACGTTCATGGAGACACTCAGAGTAATGAGCATCTAGTTTGATACATAAGTTGATAAGATCTTCTAGAGAATCAGGAAGATCCCTATAAACCAATTCGTCTTTCAAACGATCACAAAGGCCTTTACGAAACGCTGCACGCAGGGCCCCATGATTCCACATAGTTTCAGCAGCTAAAGTCCGGAATTCTATAGCGTATTGTGCTACAGAAAGAGATCCTTGTCTTAAATCTAAAAGTCCTGCTTCAGCAGCCGCTGATCTACCAGGTTTATCAAACACAGAAGAAAATATGGATACAAAAGTGTCAATATCATGGAGCAGAGGATCATCCTTTTCCAACAGTGGAGAAACCCAAGCCAAGGCTTTACCCTTCATAACAGAAATTAAAAAGGTGATCTTGGAGGAAGAGGATACAAACATCTGAGGATTATTTCTGAAGTGAAGGCGGCACTGATTAAGAAATCCTCGACAGTCATCAGGATTGCCGTCATATTTATCCGGTAGTGGAATTCTGGGGATGAATTGTTCTGCAGGTTGTGGCGGATTAAATGCAGGGTTAGAACTAGCCGCAGGAACAACAGGTGTTGCAGAGACTTGAGAAGGTGGAGAAAGATTATGCAAAAGAGCAGTAATTTGATCCAATTTAGAATCCAGGGACTGCAGGTGTGCTGAGTGGGTTCCAAGAAGCTGTCCCTGTAGAGCCACGGCTCTGGATAACTCACCGGGGTCCATTATATGGCCTGTTTGTAATGTCAGGATAGGTAAAGTCCAGAGTTAGACCCAAATGCTAGAATGAGGTTAATAACACCCTAGCACAGTGAGTATATACCAGGACCTAACCCTGCGACAGCTATAGTATAATATACTCACAGTAATAGACTGGAAGATGGCACAGCAGGGTCAGGAGAAGAACCTTCGTGTAGATAGGGTAAACCAATAGAATAATCAAGCAAGCAATGTCCAGCAATGTGTAATCAGACAGGAAGGGGTTAACCAATAGAGTAATCAAGCAAGCAATGTCCAGCAACGTATAATCAGGCAGGTAGGGGTTAACCAATAGAATAGTCAGGCAAGCAATGTCCAGCAACGTGTAATCAGGCAGGTAGGGGTTAACCAAATAGAGTAATCAAGCAAGCAATGTCCAGCAACGTGTAATCAGGCAGGTAGGGGTTAACCAAATAGAGTAATCAAGCAAGCAATGTCCAGCAACGTGTAATCAGGCAGGTAGGGGTTAACCAATAGAGTAATCAAGCAAGCAATGTCCAGCAATGTGTAATCAGGCAGATAGGGGTTAACCAATAGAGTAATCAAGCAAGCAATGTCCAGCAACGTGTAATCAGGCAGGTAGGAGTTAACCAATAGAATAGTCAGGCAAGCAATGTCCAGCAACGTGTAATCAGGCAGATAGGGGTTAATCAAATAGAGTAATCAGGCAAGCAATGTCCAGCAAGTGTAATCAGGCAGGTAGGGGTTAATCAAATAGAGTAATCAGGCAAGCAATGTCCAGCAACATGTAATCAGGCAGGTAGGGGTAATCCAATAGAGTAGTCAGGTAAGCAATGTCCAGCAACGAGTAATATCAGGCAGGTAGGGGTTCAGGGTTCAGAATTAAGCAGGCACAGGATCAGAATATCACAGATATAAAAGTACTCACTTAGCCAACGAGTGAAAACAAACAGGCCCCGAGGAGAGGAGACGCCGGAATAAGAAGGCCCACTGACGTCAGCAGAAGGGGCCGACAGGAAC
Organism: Bombina bombina; assembly: GCF_027579735.1. Lineage (NCBI taxonomy): Eukaryota > Metazoa > Chordata > Amphibia > Anura > Bombinatoridae > Bombina > Bombina bombina. The sequence goes on from NC_069501.1 coordinate 816,003,042, forward strand.
AGGGTTGCTAAGCAACCAAGAAAGCTCTACCGCACAGACACAGAGGAAGCAGGAAGCGATCAGCGGCTGAGCGATCGCGACAACCTGCTTATATTTTTCCGGCTCTAGTTCTTCTTCCAAGGGTGATCTCCAAGATCATAATGAAACAATCGCATGTGTTTCTGATAGCACCAGCATGGCCTCACAGACTTTGGTTTGCGGATCTTGTCCGGATGTCAAGTTGCCAACCTTGGCCACTTCCTTTAAGTCCAGACCTTCTGTCTCAAGGGCCGTTTTTCCATCAGGATCTCAAATCGCTAAATTTAAAGGTATGGAAGTTGAACGCTTAGTGCTTAGTCATAGATGTTTCTCTGACTCTGTGATTAATACTATGCTACAGGCTCGTAAGTCTGTTTCAAGGAAGATTTATTATCAGGTTTGGAAAACCTATATTTCATGGTGTTCTTCTCATAAAATCTCTTGGCATTCTTTTAGAATTCCTAGAATTTTACAGTTTCTTCAGGATGGTTTGGATAAAGATTTGTCTGCAAGTACTTCGAAGGGACAAATCTCTGCTCTTTCTGTTTTATTTCATAGAAAGATTGCTAAGCTTTCTTATATTCACTGTTTTGTTCAGGCTTTGGTTCATATCAAGCCTGTTATTAAATCAATCTCTCCTCCTTGGAGTCTTAATTTGGTTTTGAAGGCTTTGCAGGCTCCTCCTTTTGAGCCTATGCATTATTTGGATATTAAACTACTTTCTTGGAAAGTGTTGTTCCTTTTGGCTATCTCTTCAGCTAGAAGAGTTTCTGAATTATCTGCTCTCTCTTGCGAGTCTCCTTTTCTGATTATCCATCAGCATAAAGCTGTTTTGCAGACTTCGTTTAAATTTCTTCCTAAGGTTGTGAATTCTAACAACATTAGTAGGGAAAGTGTTGTTCCTTCTTTGTGTCCTAATCCTAAGAATGCTCTTGAAAGATCTTTACATTCTTTGGATGTTGTAACAGCTTTGAAATACTATGTTGAAGCTACTAAGGATTTCAGAAAGACTTCTAGTCTATTTGTTGTTTTTTCTGGTTCCAGGAAAGGTCAGAAAGCCTCTGCCATTTCTTTGGCATCTTGGTTTGTAACAGGCTTTCATTAACCCTGTGATACACCTGTGCTTGTAAATGTAATTTTTAGTTAACAATTCATAACTTTGCAAATAAACTTAGTTTATAGCATGCTTGTCTCAATAAAAGCTGCTATGTAAATGTAATTTTTAGTTAACAATGCATAACTTTGCAAATAAACTTTGTTTATAGCATTCTTGTCTCAATAAAAGCTGCTATGTAAATGTTAGTTTTAAACGTTAGTATTAATATTGCTATAAAATGTTTGATTAAAAACTATACCAACAGTAAGAAATACATTCTTTCAGAAAGACACTTATAACTTACTATAAATGAAAGATATCTTTTAAATCTTTCGTAAATACTCCTATATATAAAGAAGCATAACCTTACATCTATATCATATTTATAAAGGATGAATATAAATCTTTCATATGCTTATCCTGCAATATTCAAATATATGTTTTAATAACGTTCTTTTACGATATATAAGATTTATAACTATGTTTATTGGAATTAAAACAGTAACAAACAATGTTATATGATTTTCTGTATTGAATCTAAAATGGAGGATTGTTTAACCTTGTATTAGAAAATCCTAAGATGGATGCTCATTGCAATAATTACAAGTGCGTATGTCTAAACTCTTGTATAACAGATATTCAAGGCCACGTTGTTGACATACAAAACTGTTGATAGGAAAAGCTAGACAAGTTTTGTTGATGTTAAAATGATGCTAAAAATACATATAAAAAGAAAACAATTAATGATGACATCATCCAAATAAAAAACTATAAATACACCTTGTTGTAAACATGAGGCAGGTGACTCTGACAGGATGTTATAGAGCATCTCTAAGGATACGATTTGGTTGCAAAGAAGTCATTTCGAGTGGTATGTAACAATTGTTATTGAAAGCAAGTTTAACTGATAGTCTTTGAACTCTGTGTGTATTTTTGGATTTAAATGAATTTAATTTTGTATTACTTCTGTAAGCTGATTTTTCTGTATAATAAAAAATTATTTTTAAACAATGTTATCCTCTCAAGTACCATTTCTTTATTGTACTCAGAAACTTTATTTGTAAGAAATGAGACCTGTTTCACTGATATAATATTTAAAGGTCAGTGCTTGGAATTCATATTTCAATATATCTGTGCTTAAAGACCTTATAAGTGAATTAGATGTGAACCACTACAGGTTAAGCTTTTGATTCACAAGGCTTATTTGGATGGCGGGACAATCTCCACCTCAGAGAATTACAGCTCATTCTACTAGATCAGTTGCCACTTCTTGGGCTTTAAAGAATAAAGCTTTGGTGGATCAGATTTGCAAAGCAGCAACTTGGTCTTCTTTGCATACATTTACTACATTTTACCATTTTGATGTATTTGCTTCTGAAGCAGTCTTTGGTCGAAAAGTTCTTCAGGCAGCTATCTCAGTTTGATTCTTTGGCTTATGATTTAAGTTTTTTTCTTGAGATTTATGAGAAAAACTTATTTTTGTTTGGATTGAATTTCTCAGCAGAAATAGCTGTTTTATTTTATCCCTCCCTCTCTAGTGACTCTTTTGTGGTCTTCCACATCTTGGGTATTTCTATCCCATACGTCACCAGCTCATGGACTATTACTATTGCCAATTACATGAAAGAAAACATAATTTATGTTAGAACTTACCTGATAAATTCATTTCTTTCATATTGGCAAGAGTCCATGAGGCCCACTCTTTTTATTGTGATTTTGATTTTTTTGTATAAAAGCACAATTATTTTCCAGTTCCTCTTTTTGTATGCTTTTTTACTCCTTTTTTGTTATCACTTCACTACTTGGCTATTCATTTAACTGAGTTGTGGGTGTGGTGGGAGGTGTATTTATAGGCATTTGAGGTTTGGGAAACTTTGCCCCTCCTGGTAGGAATGTATATCCCATACGTCACTAGCTCATGGACTCTTGCCAATATGAAAGAAATTAATTTATCAGGTAAGTTCTTACATAAATTATGTTTTAACAATTTTAAAATAACAAATCACCTAAATAGATATTAATTAATTTTCCTATACTCGTTGCAGCAATATTTTCTTCCTATGCCCTCCCCTTTTTGATGGGGGGGATATGGTCAATGAGGCTACATCGTAAGCTTGAGACTGAATGCCCCTTTTCCAAAAAATGTTTTGCAACCGGCTGATCTGTTTTACCTTTCTCATTGGCTTGTCTGATACTAAATCTGTGTAGTGCTATCCTCAAACATATTTAGATTCACAATAAAGTGGCTATATGGGGGCATATTTATCAAGCTCCATATGGAGCTTAATGCCCCTGGAAACAGAAGTTATGAAGCAGCGTCCTAAGGACCGCTGCACCCTAACTTGTCCGCCTTCTTGTCCGTATGCTGTCGGCATTCATTGATAATTATTGATCATTGATAATCGAAAGATTTTACAGACAAATGAAGGTTGGCACAAATAGTTGCAAATACCCCTATATTTTCATACAGAAAGGGTAAAAGTATTAAAGAACTATTGGTACTTGCTGATCTGGGGTGTATCGCTGCCATGGCTGTGTGACATGTGACAATCTGGTTTTGGGTGACACATTTTCACATAGCTATTTATGAAAGAAATACAAGAAAAATAGCCACTTAATTGTGAATCTAAATATTTTTGAGGCTAGCACTACACAGATTAAGTATCAGACAAGCCATTGAGAAAGGTAAAACAGATCAGCCGGTTGCAAAACATTTCTTTGAAAAGAGGACAGTACAAATGACAGAGAGGACAGTGCAAATGACACATAAAAAAGGTGAGGACAGATTATACTTTGTTACAGATAACACGACTGACAATTGGAAGATAAGAAAGGCTATCATTGATAAATGGAAGTTTCTACAGGCAGATGAAAGGTTGGCACCAATGGTTGCGAATATCCCCATATTTTCTTACAGAAAGGGTAAAAGTATTAAAGACTTATTGGTCCAAAGTGATCCAGTGGAGAAATATGAGAATCAGATATCCCATTTTTTATTGAGGAAACCTGGGGTGTATCGCTGCCATGGCTGTGTGACATGTGACAACCTGATTTTGGGTGAAACATTTTCATACAGTCATTCAGGAAAGAAATACAAGATTGGATATCCACTTAATTGTGAATCTAAATATGTTGTTTACATCATCAAATGCCAGTGTGGGGATGTTTATGTAGGGAAAATGGAGTGTATGCTCAAAGAGAGGATATCACTAAACAGATCAAGTATCAGACAAGCCATTGAGAAAGGTAAAACAGATCACCCGGTTGCAAAACATTTTTTGTTGCTAACTCTCTAATTTGCACTAATATACACCTGTACTACTCCTCCTCTACTGATCATCTAATCACAATTCTAAGTCACTAATTGCCTAATTATCATATTACACATATACTCATAGATAGGATCAGCAAAAAAATGTACAAAAACGACATATTAAAGAAGAACCCAGGGCCAGATTTCCCATTAGGCACAGTAGGCATGTGCCTACAGGCGCCTTGCAGTGAGGGGCGCCTGCCTGTCAGTAATAAAAAAAAAAGGGCATTAATTTTAGTAAGAATTGTGCTGCCAGGTGCTTACAGAGTCGAGTGTTTCATTGGGAATATGTTACAGCAGTTGAGGGAGCCATGAAGGAGAGAGGGGCAAATATTAAAACTAAACCCCTCCCATTTTCGCCAGGCATGTTTAGTTTCACTTTTATTTTATGTACTTCTGTTGCCTCACACAGCCAAGCTCCATGCTGATGTGTAGCAGACACTTTTTGTTGAGGAATGAAAGCTTCAAAACAACAGGTTAGGACTGTACAAGGCTTCTAATGCTGCCTAGAATGACAACATAACAAGCAGAGCACTTTAACCCCTTGGCTACAAGAGAGGGTTGCAGTGTATTCACTTGTTATGTGCTGTAGGGCATTTTTATAGCCAGGGGGTTAAATTCTGCTTCAGGATGAATGTTTTTGTTCTATAAAGGCCTTGGAGGTGTGGAGGTTATGTGGGACTAGCTGCTCTGCTCTTTATTACAAGCTGCCAATTGTGATTTACAGCTTTTAGGGCACTTTGACAACAAAGTTTGTAGACTGTAAGGCTGTAAAATGTGTATGTGTGTAAACCACTCACATGGCATATTTGTTTGTATGTATGTATGTATTTATATATATATATATATATATATATATATATATATATATATATATATATATATACATACACACACATCACATTAAAAATTGTTAATCTGTTCTTTTATCAAGTAAGTGTGGTATTTTTGTATTGTGGTAAATTGAATTTCTAATTTTAAACACATTTGTTGACCCTGGATTACATATAATCTACAACATTCCATGTTTTCCTTTGAGAACAATATCATATTATATTTATATTTCAGAACAAAATAAATGTAACATCTGTGTGTATTTGTACCAAAAATATCAGAGTTCACAAGATTTTTTTCATGTAGTGGAAAAAATACCTACATTTTATGTTTTCTTCCACTGGCTGCACAGGTTGTTGATGAGCTTGTATGCTGCTAGTTTTAATATTGCTATTGTTTACACAAAACTGTGTTTAACTCCAACAAAATGTTAAGCACATAGTCAAAGTCTTCTCCAGAAAAGCAATGGCTTGTCCAGAAAAGCAATGGCACATAGTCAAAGTCTTCTCCAGAAAAGTAATGGCTTGTCAATAAACATGTCCTATGAGCCCATCTGGGTCTGCACAGATGTGTATTGCTGTCTCAGAACTGACATTGACTATGTGTTTAACTCTTTTGCAAGAGGCTAACACACTTCTGTGCAAGCACTAGTGCAATAATAAAATGCCCTAGCAAACTGTCACATTTTATGTCCCTTTAAATAGGGTTTTCTTTAGAATATTTTGCATTAAAAGTTTAACATGATTTGTTTTTGTTATATATAAAGAAATTGTATGGCCATTTGAGTCAAGTGAATATTGATTTTTGGTGTAGCTTCCATTACAACAAATATTGCAATTGGTGTGTATATTTGTGTATCTCCATAAAAAGGAAAATGTAATTTTACATCTAATATTTATTTTTAGTTGTCCTAAATAATAATAATAAAAAAGTCTTCATTTTTTTCCACTTTTTTTTTTTTGGGGGGGGTGGGGGGTAGGGGGGCGCTTCAGGTTTTTGTGCCTACAGGCACCTGAGATGTAAATCCGGCCCTGGAAGAACCAAGTAGAAAAAAATACAATGGATATTAATACAAAGTACAGACAGAAAAAGTAAAATAAAATAAAACATTTAAGGCAAATGTAAATAGAGGATACAGTTTTTTTACAACATATTATCTCAAAACTGAAACGCTGTAGTATTAAATTAAGAGTTTAAAAGAAAATTACAGCATATCAAATTTATTTAGTAAACAACTTAAAATCCCACTCAGAGTTTAAACCTCTCGGCACTCTAGTGTCCAATTGAAAAATCCAAAAGACCTGTCAGGGTTTTTTCCCTGCTTTGTTTGCCATGTGCTGCTGGCAGCCATTTTACTCACCTCTCTTGCTGACTCTGGTGCATAGTGTGTGATGCTGCTCATTTCCTGCACGCCCATTTTTGGCCAGACTGGTATACATCATCGGTGTGAGACAGGTTGCAGTCTCAGAATTGTGATGTCATCTCTTATTATTTAAAGGGCCTCTGTTCAGTATGCTTTGCCCTTGCGTTGTCTCAGACCTGTTTGTGAGTTCTAGTGTATCACCTGGCTGTCAGACATCCCTCCTGGTTTCTGATCCCTGGCTTGTTCCTGACTCTGCTGTTCTCCTTGTTCCTGATTCCGGCTCGTCTGACTACTCGCTTTGGCCCCTGACTTGGCTGGTCTGACTACCAGCTCTGGTTTTGATTCCTGGCTTGTTATTTGACTTGTGGACTTGTTATTATTTTTATTTTTTGCTATTAATAAAGGTGTGATTATTTTTGCACTTCTCATCTCAGTCTGATTCCTGACACCCTGACATTACACAAGGGCCATGAATCCTGATGATGCTAATAATCCTAATATAATAATAATAAACCTTTACCTGCCATCATTTCCAGGATGGATGAACAGGATCACCGCTTGGATCAATTAGCAGTAGCCCTGCAAACCCTGCTGACTCACACTGCACATTTGGACCAAAGTGTTCTGCAAGTTATGGCTGCTCCTGTTTCCGCTGCTGCACCTAGTCCTACCAGGAGCATGTCCGGTTCTGCACCTCTACCTCAGCGATATGGAGGTGATTCTAATCAGTGCAGAGGATTTTTTTCAGGTGGGCATTTACTTTGAGATGTTACCTCAGGCGTTTCCCTCTGACAGAGCTAAGGTGGAATTTCTCATCTTGTTACTCTCTGACACAGCTCTTGCCTGGGCTAATCCCTTGTGGGAGACTAATAAACCTGTGATTTCAAATTACCCTCAATTTGTGGCCTGCTTTCGAAGGGTATTTGATGTTCCGGCTCGCTCCACCTCTGCTGCTAAACGACTCATGTCCATTCAGCAGGGAGAGGGAGAGAGTGGGAGGGAGCGGGAGGGCGAGAGAGAGGGAGAGAGAGAGAGAGGGGGAGGGAGAGGGAGGGAAAGAGAGGGAAGGAGGGGGAGAGGGGGAGGGAGAGAAAGGGAGGGAGAGAGGGGGAGGGAGAAAGAGAGAGGGAGGGAGAAAGAGAGAGGGAGGGAGAAAGAGGGAGGGAGAGGGAGGGAGGGGGAGAGAGAGGGATGGGGAGAGAGAGGGAGATAGAGGGAGAGAGGGAGATAGAGGGAGGAAGGTGGGGAGAGAGAGGAAGAGAGGTGGGGACAGAGAGGGAGGGAGGTGGGGAGAGAGAGGGAGGGAGAGAGGGGGAGAGGGAGGGGGAGAGAGGGAGACAGAGAGAGAGGGAGGGAGGGGGAGAGATGGAGGGAGAGAGAGAGGGAGGCAAGGGGAGAGGGAGGCAGGGGGAGAGAGAGGGAGGGGTAGAGAGAGGGAGGGGGAGAGGGAGAGAGGGGGGAGAGAGAGGGAGGGAGAGTGAGAGAGAGGGAGGGAGGGGAGAGAGTGGGAGGGAGGGGGAGAGAGGGAGGGGGGAGAGAGGGAGGGAGGGGGAGAGAGAGGGAGGGGGCGAGAGAGGGAGGGGGGAGGGGGAGAGTGAAGGAGGGGGAGAGTGAAGGAGGGGGAGAGGGAGGGAGGGGGAGAGAGAGGGGGAGAGAGAGGGAGAGGGAGGGAGGGAGGGGGAGAGAGAGGGAGGGAGGGGGAGTGAGAGATAGGGAGGGGGGAGAGAGAGAGAGAGAGAGAGAGAGAGAGAGGGGAAGAGAGAGAGAGAGAGGGAGGGAGGGGGAGAGGGAGAGGGAAGGGGAGAGGGAGGGGGAGAGGGAGGGAGGGGGGAGAGGGAGGGGGAGAGAGAGGGAGGGGGAGAGAGAGGGATGGGGAAAGGGAGGGAGGGAGGGAGAGAGAGAGAGGAATGGAGGGGGGGAGAGAGGGAGGGAGGGGGAGTGAGAGATAGGGAGGGGGGAGAGAGAGAGAGGGGAAGAGAGAGAGAGAGAGGGAGGGAGGGGGAGAGGGAGAGGGAAGGGGAGAGGGAGGGGGAGAGGGAGGGAGGGGGGAGAGGGAGGGGGAGAGAGAGGGAGGGAGGGAGGGAGGGAGGGGAGAGAGGGAGGGAGGGAGAGGGAGAGGGAGGGAGGGAGGGAGGGAGGGAGGGAGAGAGAGAGAGAGAGAGAGAGAGAGAGAGAGAGAGGGAGGGAGGGGGAGAGAGAGGGAGGGAGGGGGGTAGAGAGAGGGAGGGAGGGGGATGATTAACTTTGGGTTGCCTGTCCCTACAAATGAAATACCCATCACAAGCGATTAACTAAAACAAAATAGTTGACATATTTACTTTTACAATATTGCTCTTCTGATTGATGAATGCATGTAATAGCCAGTATTCTAATAGTAAATATGCAATGTTAATTTTTTACAATAAATATACAGTCATGTCTAGATATAATATATTTAAATTGATGAGTGTATACCCAGTGAAAGGTTATATACATTTAAATGGACAGTAAACCAAAAATAGATATTTACTTTAATACACATTCCACATTTTGTTATACTCTACCCTGTTATATGAATATGCACTTGACCTTTGTGAGGACCTTGTATGTAAACTGTCAATTTATCTTCCTGCTTTAATGGAGCTTTTTAATGATTCAGTGCAGACTCTTTAAAGGACAGTATACTATAATATTTGGTTCACTTAATGTGTTTACAATTCCTTATTATTTAATCAGCAGCAGAGTATATACTGTATGAAATTAAATTGTTACGGTTTGTATATGAATTCTTATTTTGTGTTTTGAAGCCACAGCAAATTAAAATGTTTGGAGCTTGTAGATATAATCTGAATATCTGATCTCCTAACTTTATCACATTGTGTACAAATACATACTTCTTATATCTGTAAACCAATCAACCAAAAAATACATTTTCATTGTATTACCTTATATATTGTATTCCCCACTGGGAGTGTAATATCTTATGATGGCTGTGTTTACACATCTTTGCCAAAAACATTATGAATAGGTAGAGATAGCATAGGAGAAATAAACTATTTTAAAATAAAAATTAAGGGTAACGGAAATACTTGTAAACAACTTTATACACTCCAGCAGGTAAAAAGGATAATTGTGAGAAATTATATTTTGTAATATCTATGAGTTAACTGTCCCTTCAAATGGCTCCACTAGAGTAACTAGCTCTATCTAAATGTGAAAATAAACTTAGCTATCATGTTTTCTTTAAAGATAATTTAATCTACCTAGGTTACCTTGCAAATAATGATAACATAATAACTAAGCTATATTTATTTTAAGAATATATTAAACATTTCAAAAAAAATAAATGATAGATATTAGAATGTGAATATAACATTAAGCTACACTGTCACTTAAATCTAACAAGTTCCCCCTACACATTTCTTAAAAGTGACATAAACAAAGTTGTTATGTAGACTTTATCATAGCATAGCCTCATCATTAACATTTTATGATTTGTACATCTCTAAATCACACAACCAAAAATTATATTGCTGTATCTAACTCCACCTTAACTTTTGTAAAATACAAGACTTTAAAAATCATTATCTGCTTGAGCTGTGTTGATATTTTAAATAAAAATAGGTAACTGTATTATATTTAATATCAGGCATGTGCTTGTAAAATAGATACTTTAACAACCAGTTATGGTACTAATCTTTTCTTGACATGTCCTTATATTAGAAGGATGTATTTGTTATTATCTTACTTGGATAGATAATATATATATAAATATATATATATATATATATATATATATATATATATATATATATATATATATATATATATATATATATATATATATATATATATATATATATATATATATATATATATATACAGGGAGTGCAGAATTATTAGGCAAGTTGTATTTTTGAGGATTCATTTTATTATTGAACTCAATGAACCCAAAAAACTAATTAATATCAAAGCTGAATATTTTTGGAAGTAGTTTTTAGTTTGTTTTTAGTTTTAGCTATTTTAGGGGGATATCTGTGTGTGCAGGTGACTATTACTGTGCATAATTATTAGGCAACTTAACAAAAAACAAATATATACCCATTTCAATTATTTATTTTTACCAGTGAAACCAATATAACATCTCAACATTCACAAATATACATTTCTGATATTCAAAAACAAAACAAAAACAAATCAGTGACCAATATAGCCACCTTTCTTTTCAAGGACACTCAAAAGCCTGCCATCCATGGATTCTGTCAGTGTTTTGATCTGTTCACCATCAACATTGCGTGCAGCAGCAACCACAGCCTCCCAGACACTGTTCAGAGAGGTGTACTGTTTTCCCTCCTTGTAAATCTCACATTTGATGATGGACCACAGGTTCTCAATGGGGTTCAGATCAGGTGAACAAGGAGGCCATGTCATTAGATTTTCTTCTTTTATACCCTTTCTTGCCATCCACGCTGTGGAGTACTTGGACACGTGTGATGGAGCATTGTCCTGCATGAAAATCATGTTTTTCTTGAAGGATGCAGACTTCTTCCTGTACCACTGCTTGAAGAAGGTGTCTTCCAGAAACTGGCAGTAGGACTGGGAGTTGAGCTTGACTCCATCCTCAACCCGAAAAGGCCCCACAAGCTCATCTTTAATGATAACAGCCCAAACCAGTACTCCACCTCCACCTTGCTGGCGTCTGAGTCGGACTGGAGCTCTCTGCCCTTTACCAATCCAGCCACGGGTCCATCCATCTGGCCCATCAAGACTCACTCTCATTTCATCAGTCCATAAAACCTTAGAAAAATCAGTCTTGAGATATTTCTTGGCCCAGTCTTGACGTTTCAGCTTGTATGTCTTGTTCAGTGGTGGTCGTCTTTCAGCCTTTCTTACCTTGGCCATGTCTCTGAGTATTGCACACCTTGTGCTTTTGGGCACTCCAGTGATGTTGCATCTCTGAAATATGGCCAAACTGGTGGCAAGTGGCATCTTGGCAGCTGCACGCTTGACTTTTCTCAGTTCATGGGCAGTTATTTTGCGCCTTGGTTTTTCCACACGCTTCTTGCGACCCTGTTGACTATTTTCAATGAAACGCTTGATTGTTCGATGATCACGCTTCAGAAGCTTTGCAATTTTAAGAGTGCTGCATCCCTCTGCAAGATATCTCACTATTTTTGACTTTTCTGAGCCTGTCAAGTCCTTCTTTTGACCCATTTTGCCAAAGGAAAGGAAGTTGCCTAATAATTATGCACACCTGATATAGGGTGTTGATGTCATTAGACCACACCCCTTCTCATTACAGAGATGCACATCACCTAATATGCTTAATTGGTAGTAGGCTTTCGAGCCTATACAGCTTGGAGTAAGACAACATGCATAAAGAGGATTATGTGGTCAAAATACTAATTTGCCTAATAATTCTGCACTCCCTGTATATATATATATATATATATATATATATATATATATATATATATATACAGTATATATATATATATATATATATATATATATAAAGTAGCAAGGATGTGCACTCTCACCTTCATAGCATCTGCAGGGTGCTAGTAAATAACGTTTCGAGGATAATATATCCTTCCTCAGACACAGGTGATACAAAGTGAAATGCATTTAAAGACAAACAAAAATAAATGTATGGCCTAGATTTGGAGTTTTGCGTTAGAAGGGGTGCGTTAGCTACGCGTGCTTTTTTCTGGCCGCACCTTTTAAATACAGCTGGTATTTAGAGTTCACAGAAGGGCTGCGTTAGGCTCCAAAAAAGGAGCGTAGAGCATAATTTACCGCCACTTCAACTCTCAATACCAGCGGTGCTTACGTACGCGGCCAGTTTCAAAAACGTGCTCGTGCACGATTCCCCCATAGGAAACAATGGGGCAGTTTGAGCTGAAAAAAACCTAACACCTGCAAAAAAGCAGCGTTCAGCTCCTAACGCTGCCCAATTGTTTCCTATGGGGAAACACTTCCTAAGTCTGCACCTAGCACCCTAACATGTACCCCGAGTCTAAACACCCCTAACCTTACATTTATTAACCCCTAATCTGCCGCCCCCGCTATCGCTGACCCCTGCATATTATTATTAACCCCTAATCTGCCGCTCCGTACACCGCCGCCACCTACATTATCCCTATGTACCCCTAATCTGCTGCCCCTAACACCGCCGACCCCTATATTATATTTATTAACCCCTAATCTGCCCCCCACAACGTCGCCGCAGCTACCTACAATAATTAACCCCTAATCTGCCGATCGCACCTCACCGCTACTATAATAAAGTTATTAACCCCTAATCCGCCTCACTCCCGCCTCAATAACCCTATAAGAAATAGTATTAACCCCTAATCTGCCCTCCCTAACATCGCAGACACCTAACTTCAATTATTAACCCCTAATCTGCCGATCGCACCTCACCGCTACTATAATAAATGGATTAACCCCTAAAGCTAAGTCTAACGCTAACACTAATACCCCCCTAAGTTAAATATAATTTAAATCTAACGAAAAAGACATATCTAATGAACATATCTTGTGACCTTAAAACACTAACGCCTAGATTTAGAGTTGGGCGGTAGCCGTCAAAACCAACGTTAGAGGCTCCTAACAGTCAGTCAGTCAGTCAGGAAAGGGTCTAACGCACACTTTCCAGCCAAGACTTTTCCATACCGCAGATCCCCCTACGCCATTTGCGTATCCTATCTTTTCAATGGGATCTTTCTAACGCCGGTATTTAGAGTCTTGGCTGAAGTGAGCCTTAGAAATCTAACGACAAAACTCCAGCCGCAGAAAAAAGTCAGGAGTTAAGAGCTTTATGGGCTAACGCCGGTTCATAAAGCTCTTAACTACTGTGGTCTAAAGTACACTAACACCCATAAATTATCTATGTACCCCTAAACCGAGGTCCCCCACATCGCCGCCACTCGATTAAAATTTTTAACCCCTAATCTGCCGCTCCGTATACCGCCGCCATCTACGTTATCCCTATGAACCCCTAATCTGCTGCCCCTAACACCGCCGACCCCTATATTATATTTATTAACCCCTAATCTGCCCCCCCCCAATGTTGCCGCCACCTACCTACAATTATTAACCCCTAATCTGCCAACCGCACCTCACCGCTACTTTAATAAAGTTATTAACCCCTAATCCGCCTCACTCCCACCTCACTAACCCTATAAGAAATAGTATTAACCCCTAATCTGCCCTCCCTAACATCGCCGACACCTAACTTATATTATTAACCCCTAATCTGCCGACCGCACCTCACCGCTACTATAAAAAAGTCATTAACCCCTAATCCGCCTCACTCCCGCCTCACTAACCCTATAAGAAATAGTATTAACCCCTAATCTGCCCTCCCTAACATCGCCGACACCTAACTTCAATTATTAACCCCTAATCTGCCGATCGCACCTCACCGCTACTATAATAAATGGATTAACCCCTAAAGCTAAGTCTAACCCTAACACTAACACCCCCCTAAATTAAATATAATTTAAATCTAACGAAAAAAATTAACTCTTATTAAATAAATAAACCCTAATATAGCTACAATATAAATTATAATTATATTGTAGCTAGTTTAGGATTAATATTTATTTTACAGTCAACTTTGTATTTATTTTAACCAGGTACAATAGCTATTAAATAGTTAAGAACTATTTAATAGCTAAAATAGTTAAAATAATTACATAACCTATGTTACAATTAAACCTAACACTACACTATCAATAAATTAATTAAATACAATACCTACAAATAAATACAATGAAATAAACTAACTAAAGTACAAAAAATAAAAAAGAACTAAGTTACAAAAAATAAAAAAATATTTGCAAACATTAGAAAAGTATTACAACAATTTTAAACTAATTACACCTACTCTAAGCCCCCTAATAAAATAAAAAAGCCCCCCAAAATAAAAAAATGCCCTACCCTATTCTAAATTTAAAAAGTTCAAAGCTCTTTTACCTTACCAGCCCTGAACAGGGCCCTTTGCGGGGCATGCCCCAAAGAATTCAGCTCTTTTGCCTGTAAAAAAAACACATACAATACCCCCCCCAACATTACAAACCACCACCCACATACCCTAATCTAACCCAAACCCCCCTTAAATAAACCTAACACTAAGCCCCTGAAGATCTTGCGGTATGGAAAAGTCGCGGCTGGAAAGTGAGCATTAGACCCTTTCCTGACTGACTCCAAATACCAGAGGCAGGGCTGGATTTCCCATTAGGCACAGTAGGCATTTGCCTACAGGTGCCTTGCAGTGAGGGGCGCCTGCCTGTCAGTAATAAAAAAAAGGGCATTCATTTTAGTAAGAATTGTGCTGCCAGGTGCTTACAGAGTCGAGTGTTTCATTGGGAATATGTTACAGCAGTTGAGGGAGCCATGAAGGAGAGAGGGGCAAATATTAAAACTAAACCCCTCCCATTTTCGCCAGGCATGTTTAGTTTCACTTTTATTTTATGTACTTCTGTTGCCTCACACAGCCAAGCTCCATGCTGATGTGTAGCAGACACTTTTTGTTGAGGAAGGAAAGCTTCAAAACAACAGGTTAGGACTGTACAAGGCTTCTAATACTGCCTAGAATGACAACATAACAAGCAGAGCACTTTAACCCCTTGGCTACAAGAGAGGGTTGCAGTGTATTCACTTGTTATGTGCTGTAGGGCATTTTTATAGCCAGGGGGTTAAATTCTGCTTCAGGATGAATGTTTTTGTTCTATAAAGGCCTTGGAGGTGTGGAGGTTATGTGGGACTAGCTGCTCTGCTCTTTATTACAAGCTGCCAATTGTGATTTACAGCTTTTAGGGCACTTTGACAACAAAGTTTGTAGACTGTAAGGCTGTAAAATGTGTATGTGTGTAAACCACTCACATGGCATATTTGTTTGTATGTATGTATGTATGTATATATATATATATATATATATATATATATATATATATATATATATATATATATATATACATACACACACATCACATTAAAAATTGTTAATCTGTTCTTTTATCAAGTAAGTGTGGTATTTTTGTATTGTGGTAAATTGAATTTCTAATTTTAAACACATTTGTTGACCCCTGGATTACATATAATCTACAACATTCCATGTTTTCCTTTGAGAACAATATCATATTATATTTATATTTCAGAACAAAATAAATGTAACATCTGTGTGTATTTGTACCAAAAATATCAAGAGTTCACAAGATTTTTTTCATGTAGTGGAAAAAATACCTACATTTTATGTTTTCTTCCACTGGCTGCACAGGTTGTTGATGAGCTTGTATGCTGCTAGTTTTAATATTGCTATTGTTTACACAAAACTGTGTTTAACTCCAACAAAATGTTAAGCACATAGTCAAAGTCTTCTCCAGAAAAGCAATGGCTTGTCCAGAAAAGCAATGGCACATAGTCAAAGTCTTCTCCAGAAAAGTAATGGCTTGTCAATAAACATGTCCTATGAGCCCATCTGGGTCTGCACAGATGTGTATTGCTGTCTCAGAACTGACATTGACTATGTGTTTAACTCTTTTGCAAGAGGCTAACACACTTCTGTGCAAGCACTAGTGCAATAATAAAATGCCCTAGCAAACTGTCACATTTTATGTCCCTTTAAATAGGGTTTTCTTTAGAATATTTTGCATTAAAAGTTTAACATGATTTGTTTTTGTTATACATAAAGAAATTGTATGGCCATTTGAGTCAAGTGAATATTGATTTTTGGTGTAGCTTCCATTACAACAAATATTGCAATTGGTGTGTATATTTGTGTATCTCCATAAAAAGGAAAATGTAATTTTACATCTAATATTTATTTTTAGTTGTCCTAAATAATAATAATAAAAATGTCCTCATTTTTTTCCACTTTTTTTTTTTTGGGGGGGGGGGGGGGTAGGGGGGCGCTTCAGGTTTTTGTGCCTACAGGCACCTGAGATGTAAATCCGGCCCTGGAAGAACCAAGTAGAAAAAAATACAATGGATATTAATACAAAGTACAGACAGAAAAAGTAAAATAAAATAAAACATTTAAGGCAAATGTAAATAGAGGATACAGTTTTTTTACAACATATTATCTCAAAACTGAAACGCTGTAGTATTAAATTAAGAGTTTAAAAGAAAATTACAGCATATCAAACTTATTTAGTAAACAACTTAAAATCCCACTCAGAGTTTAAACCTCTCGGCACTCTAGTGTCCAATTGAAAAATCCAAAAGACCTGTCAGGGTTTTTTCCCTGCTTTGTTTGCCATGTGCTGCTGGCAGCCATTTTACTCACCTCTCTTGCTGACTCTGGTGCATAGTGTGTGATGCTGCTCATTTCCTGCACGCCCATTTTTGGCCAGACTGGTATACATCATCGGTGTGAGACAGGTTGCAGTCTCAGAATTGTGATGTCATCTCTTATTATTTAAAGGGCCTCTGTTCAGTATGCTTTGCCCTTGCGTTGTCTCAGACCTGTTTGTGAGTTCTAGTGTATCACCTGGCTGTCAGACATCCCTCCTGGTTTCTGATCCCTGGCTTGTTCCTGACTCTGCTGTTCTCCTTGTTCCTGATTCCGGCTCGTCTGACTACTCGCTTTGGCCCCTGACTCGGCTGGTCTGACTACCAGCTCTGGTTTTGATTCCTGGCTTGTTATTTGACTTGTGGACTTGTTATTATTTTTATTTTTTGCTATTAATAAAGGTGTGATTATTTTTGCACTTCTCATCTCAGTCTGATTCCTGACACCCTGACATTACACAAGGGCCATGAATCCTGATGATGCTAATAATCCTAATATAATAATAATAAACCTTTACCTGCCATCATTTCCAGGATGGATGAACAGGATCACCGCTTGGATCAATTAGCACTAGCCCTGCAAACCCTGCTGACTCACACTGCACATTTGGACCAAAGTGTTCTGCAAGTTATGGCTGCTCCTGTTTCCGCTGCTGCACCTAGTCCTACCAGGAGCATGCCCGGTTCTGCACCTCTACCTCAGCGATATGGAGGTGATTCTAATCAGTGAAGAGGATTTTTTTCAGGTGGGCATTTACTTTGAGATGTTACCTCAGGCGTTTCCCTCTGACAGAGCTAAGGTGGAATTTCTCATCTTGTTACTCTCTGACACAGCTCTTGCCTGGGCTAATCCCTTGTGGGAGACTAATAAACCTGTGATTTCAAATTACCCTGAATTTGTGGCCTCCTTTCGAAGGGTATTTGATGTTCCGGCTCGCTCCACCTCTGCTGCTAAACGACTCATGTCCATTCAGCAGGGAGAGGGAGAGAGTGGGAGGGAGCGGGAGGGCGAGAGAGAGGGAGAGAGAGAGAGAGGGGGAGGGAGAGGGAGGGAAAGAGAGGGAAGGAGGGGGAGAGGGACGCCATCTTGGATTCGATGGACGCCATCTTGGATGACGTCATTTAAAGGAACCGTCATTCGGCTAGTAGGCGTCGTTAGAAGAGGATGGATCCACGTCGGCTGGGAAGAAGATGGCTCTGCTCCACTCCGGAAGAAAGAAGATTGAAGATGCTGCTTGATAGAAGACTTCATCCCGATGATGGACTTCCGACTTCAGCCCGATGATGGATTTCTTCAGCCGCCGTTTGGATCCAGACTTCAGCCCGAGGATGGACGTCACTCTTCAGCCCCCCGCTTGGGCTTGGATCAACACTTCCGAGGCTTGGATCAAGACTTCCGAGGTGAACCTGGCATGGTGAAGATAAGGTAGGAAGATCTTCAGGGGCTTAGTGTTATGTTTATTTAAGGGGGGTTTGGGTTAGATTAGGGGAATGTGGGTGGTGGGTTGTAATGTTGGGGGGGGTATTGTATGTGTTTTTTTACAGGCAAAAGAGCTGAATTCTTTGGGGCATGCCCCGCAAAGGGCCTGTTCAGGGCTGGTAAGGTAAAAGAGCTTTGAACTTTTTTAATTTAGAATAGGGTAGGGCATTTTTTTATTTTGGGGGGCTTTGTTATTTTATTAAGGGGCTTAGAGTAGGTGTAATTAGTTTAAAATTGTTGTAATATTTTTCTAATGTTTGTAAATATTTTTTTATTTTTTGTAACTTAGTTCTTTTTTATTTTTTGTACTTTAGTTAGTTTATTTCATTGTATTTATTTGTAGGTATTGTATTTAATTAATTTATTGATAGTGTAGTGTTAGGTTTAATTGTAGATAATTGTAGGTATTTTATTTAATTAATTTATTGATAGTGTAGTGTTAGGCATAAAATTACAGGTAATTTTGTAATTATTTTAACTATTTTAGCTATTAAATAGTTCTTAACTATTTAATAGCTATTGTACCTGGTTAAAATAAATACAAAGTTGCCTGTAAAATAAATATTAATCCTAAAATAGCTACAATATAATTATTCGTTATATTGTAGCTATATTAGGGTTTATTTTACAGGTAAGTATTTATCTTTAAATAGGAATAATTTATTTAATAAGAGTTAATTTTTTTCGTTAGATTTAAATTATATTTATTTAGGGGGGTGTTAGTGTTAGGGTTAGATTTAGCTTTAGGGGTTAATCCATTTATTATAGTAGCGCTGAGGTGCGATCGGCAGATTAGGGGTTAATAATTGAAGTTAGGTGTCGGTGATGTTAGGGAGGGCAGATTAGGGGTTAATACTATTTCTTATAGGGTTAGTGAGGCGGGAGTGAGGCAGATTAGGGGTTAATAACTTTATTATAGTAGCAGTGAGGTGCGGTCTGCAGATTAGGGGTTAATAATTGAAGTTAGGTGTCGGCGATGTTAGGGAGGGCAGATTAGGGGTTAATACTATTTCTTATAGGGTTAGTGAGGTGGGAGTGAGGCGGATTAGGGGTTAATAACTTTATTATAATAGCGGTGAGGTGCGGTCGGCAGATTAGGGGTTAATAATTGTAGGTAGGTGGCGGCGACGTTGGGGGGGGGCAGATTAGGGGTTAATAAATATAATATAGGGGTCGGCGGTGTTAGGGGCAGCAGATTAGGGGTTCATAGGGATAACGTAGATGGCGGCGGTATACGGAGCGGCAGATTAGGGGTTAAAAATTTTAATCGAGTGGCGGCGATGTGGGGGGACCTCGGTTTAGGGGTACATAGGTAGTTTATGGGTGTTAGTGTACTTTAGACCACAGTAGTTAAGAGCTTTATGAACCGGCGTTAGCCCATAAAGCTCTTAACTCCTGACTTTTTTCTGTGGCTGGAGTTTTGTCGTTAGATTTCTAAGGCTCACTTCAGCCAAGACTCTAAATACCGGCGTTAGAAAGATCCCATTGAAAAGATAGGATACGCAAATGGCGTAGGGGGATCTGCGGTATGGAAAAGTCGCGGCTGGAAAGTGAGCGTTAGACCCTTTCCTGACTGACTCCAAATACCAGAGGCAGGGCTGGATTTCCCATTAGACACAGTAGGCATGTGCCTACAGGTGCCTTGCAGTGAGGGGCGCCTGCCTGTCAGTAATAAAAAAAAGGGCATTCATTTTAGTAAGAATTGTGCTGCCAGGTGCTTACAGAGTCGAGTGTTTCATTGGGAATATGTTACAGCAGTTGAGGGAGCCATGAAGGAGAGAGGGGCAAATATTAAAACTAAACCCCTCCCATTTTCACCAGGCATGTTTAGTTTCACTTTTATTTTATGTACTTCTGTTGCCTCACACAGCCAAGCTCCATGCTGATGTGTAGCAGACACTTTTTGTTGAGGAATGAAAGCTTCAAAACAACAGGTTAGGACTGTACAAGGCTTCTAATACTGCCTAGAATGACAACATAACAAGCAGAGCACTTTAACCCCTTGGCTACAAGAGAGGGTTGCAGTGTATTCACTTGTTATGTGCTGTAGGGCATTTTTATAGCCAGGGGGTTAAATTCTGCTTCAGGATGAATGTTTTTGTTCTATAAAGGCCTTGGAGGTGTGGAGGTTATGTGGGACTAGCTGCTCTGCTCTTTATTACAAGCTGCCAATTGTGATTTACAGCTTTTAGGGCACTTTGACAACAAAGTTTGTAGACTGTAAGGCTGTAAAATGTGTATGTGTGTAAACCACTCACATGGCATATTTGTTTGTATGTATGTATGTATGTATGTATATATATATATATATATATATATATATATATATACATGCACACATCACATTAAAAATTGTTAATCTGTTCTTTTATCAAGTAAGTGTGGTATTTTTGTATTGTGGTAAATTGAATTTCTAATTTTAAACACATTTGTTGACCCCTGGATTACACAGGGCCGCCACTAGGAATTTTGGGGCCCCTGACTTAACCATTGATCAGGCCCCCCCCCCTTGACATGTGCAATTTTTTACCAAGTTACTAAAACGTATATGCACATTATTCTTAAAGGGCCACTAAACCCAAAATCTTTCTTTCATGATTCAGATAGAACATACAAATTTAAACAACATTACAATTTACTTCTATGATTTATTTTGCTTCATTTTTTAGAAATCCTTATTTGAAGACAAAGCAATGCACATGGGTGAGCCAATCACATGAGGCTTCTATGTGCAGCAACCAATCAGCAGCTACTGAGCATATCTAGATATGCTTTTCAGAAAAGAATATCAAGAGAATAAAACAAATTAGATAATAGAAGTAAAATAGAAATATGTTTAAAATTGCATTCTCTTTCTAAATCATGAAAGAAAAAATGTAGGTTTCGTGTCCCTTTAAGTGTCTATTTAAACTTGGAAATGTTGTAAAGGTAGTAACATACAAACACACAGACACACTCATACACTGAAACACACACTCACACTCACACATAAGGATTCACATATAGACACTCCAGCAGACACGCAAATAAACACACTCAGACACAGACACCCAAACAGACACTCAGCACTTGTTTACATTTACCTGACAATTAATGAGGTAAACTAAAGTTTTGTAAAAAAAAAAAAAAAAGGAGATTTAGAAAACAAAATATGGAGTTCTGATTATCTTTTTGTAAAGGAAGATGCCAACTAAATGATGACAACAGCATGCAGTGGCTGAAAGGAAGGGCCCTGAACTGCCTAAACAATAATTTAAAGGTTAAATGATGGATTGGTGACTTCCGGAAAGGTCTTATTAGTCTCAAAGTCTGTAGAAAGATGTGAATAATCAGTAGTAATGTCAAAATGTCCTAAAAGGAACAGACAATGGACACACACACACAAACTCAAACTTGCACATACACCCAAGGAAACACAGACAGAGACAGCCTCAGAAAACACACAAAGACACACACACACAGAGAAACTCACAGAAAACACACAAATACATACACACACAGAGAGACAACCACATAAAACACAGAAAGACATACATACATACACCCTCACTGAGATATCCAGAGAAAACACACAAAGACATACACACACCCTCACAGAGACACCCACAGAAAACACACACCCTCACAGAGACATCCACAGAAAACACAGACATACATACATACACACACCCACCCTCACAGAGACATCCACAGAAAACACAGACATACACACCCACCCTCACAGAGGCATCCAGAGAAAATACACAAAGACAAACATACACACACCCTCACAGAGACACCCATAGAAAAAGCTCAAAGACATATGCACACACACTCACAGACATCCAAAGAAAATGCACAAAGACATACACACCCACCCTCACAGAGAGACCCACAGAAAAAAAATACATACACACAGAGACACAAACCAAAGCACAAAGACATAAAGACAGACACCCACAGAAACACTCACAGGAGGAAACATTGATGCACCTTGCATCCCCTAAATCAACGTTGTGTGACATGCATGATACAAAAAAAATGCAGAAATTAAGAGATCAGTTTTTAAAGAATCATATTTGTAAATGTGCAAACAAAAATAATTCTGTGAATTCAAAATTGTACATTAATGATCTGGGTAGATGGCTAGATGAAGAAAAGTACTTTTGACACATGTTTGTTGTTTCCCCATTTTCCCCAACCAAAAGCACCACTTCAAATATAGTGTACAAATGTTCCCATCTGTCAGCTGTACTTATGGATTTTGAAAATGCTGTACTCTATATGGTCTTGGTGGAACCATAAGCTGTGGTACTCAGTCTCATACCATTAGATCTGGTTAAATGCAGGATTTAGGCTTGTTGGTATGTATTTCAAAATTAAGTCAGCTGTAGTGTAAACTGAACAGTTTTAAGTTAACCTGTCTCATTTCAAACACTGAGCAATCTTAGTCTGAGAGTATAACATTTTATACAGATGTAAACATCTTAGATAAAATGCCTCCTTGCATCTGGAAAGTCCTTTCATAAAGTGGCAGTAAACTGGAATGTAATATATATAATGTATATAAATGCATATCTGCCAAACGGGCACCTACCATTTGTGTATTGAGGAGGAAACATTTCTGCATGGTTTTAAATATAGAATTTCTACAGCATTGTCAAATAATCATAAATACACTGCTGCTAAAAAAAATGTGTTTTTATAGACCCCTGGCCCCACCATACAACTACTACCACACTGAAGTTACAATCCGAAATTGCAAAGAAATAAAAATCATTTGCTAAATAAGTCCTACCCTCTCTGCAAATGAAAGTGATCTGCTGTCTGACTCAGACACACACTGTACAAAGTGCCAAGTCTGTCTCACACTGTGCATAGTGGTTTAGTGCACACTGAGAAATCCTCTCAAATGCTAATACTTTACTCCTTGTAAAAACATTTCCCATGCTCAATTAGTACTCTGCTGTAGTACCCACTGGTGGCTGCCAAAATTTAAAAAAAAAAAAGTTCTTGCCTCATGGGGCCCCCCTGGCCCACTGGGCCCCTGACAGGAGTCACCCCTGTCACCCCCTGATGGCGGCCCTGGGATTACATATAATCTACAACATTCCATGTTTTCCTTTGAGAACAATATCATATTATATTTATATTTCAGAACAAAATAAATGTAACATCTGTGTGTATTTGTACCAAAAATATCAGAGTTCACAAGATTTTTTTCATGTAGTGGAAAAAATACCTACATTTTATGTTTTCTTCCACTGGCTGCACAGGTTGTTGATGAGCTTGTATGCTGCTAGTTTTAATATTGCTATTCTTTACACAAAACTGTGTTTAACTCCAACAAAATGTTAAGCACATAGTCAAAGTCTTCTCCAGAAAAGCAATACACTAATGGCTTGTCAATAAACATATCCTATGAGCCCATCTGGGTCTGCACAGATGTGTATTGCTGTCTCAGAACTGACATTGACTATGTGTTTAACTCTTTTGCAAGAGGCTAACACACTTCTGTGCAAGCACTAGTGCAATAATAAAATGCCCTAGCAAACTGTCACATTTTATGTCCCTTTAAATAGGGTTTTCTTTAGAATATTTTGCATTAAAAGTTTAACATGATTTGTTTTTGTTATACATAAAGAAATTGTATGGCCATTTGAGTCAAGTGAATATTGATTTTTGGTGTAGCTTCCATTACAACAAATATTGCAATTGGTGTGTATATTTGTGTATCTCCATAAAAAGGAAAATGTAATTTTACATCTAATATTTATTTTTAGTTGTCCTAAATAATAATAAAAAAAAAGTCCTCATTTTTTTCCACTTTTTTTTTTTGGGGGGGGGGTGGGGGGTAGGGGGCGCTTCAGGTTTTTGTGCCTACAGGCACCTGAGATGTAAATCCTGCCCTGACCAGAGGGCGGTAAAAACCAGCGTTAGGAGCCTCTAACGCTGGTTTTGACGGCTACCGCCCAACTCTAAATCTAGGCGTTAGTGTTTTAAGGTCACAAGATATGTTCATTAGATATGTCAGGCTTAATCAATATAGTTATGTTGATTGAATATTTATAAAGTAAAATCTGTTTACATGTGGGGTGATGTAAGATTCTCTGTGTTTATAATCCATATTTTTCCAGTTCTCTTTCATATTAATATTAGTCACTATCACCATGAGAAAAGTATACTCAGAAAATTTTTGTAATAACCATTATTGTTATTGTGACCTAGTGGTTACCTTGAATACCGTTTTTGTGGTGTTTTTTTTTTTGTCTAATTAGGGGGTGGGGTTTATTTTTGTTTGGCTTTAAATGTATTTCACTTTGTATCACCTGTGTCTGATGAAGGGGATATTATCCCTGAAACGTTACACTGTCACAGTAAAATTGTGTTAAAAATACCAGTGAGTGCAAGTTTTTCTTGTTGATATATATATATATATATATATATATATATAGATACAGTGGATATAAAAAGTCTACACACCCCTTTTAAAATGTCAGGTGTCTGTGATGTAGAAAAATGAGACAAAGATAAATCATTTCAGAACTTTTTCCACCTTTAATGTGACCTATAAACTGTACAACTCAATTGAAAAACAAACTGAAATCTTTTAGGAAAAGGGAAATAAAAATAAAAAACTAAAATAATATGGTTGCATAAGTGTGAACACCCTTTTATAACTGGGGATGTAGCTGTGTTCAGAATTAAGCAATCACATTCAAAATCATGTTAAATAGGAGTCAGCATACACCTGCCATCATTTAAAGTGCCTCTGATTAACCCCAAATAAAGTTCAGCTGTTCTAGTAGGTCTTTCCTGACATTTTGTTAGTCGCATCCTACAGCTAAATCCATGGTCCACAGAGAGCTTCTAAAGCATCAGAGGGCTCTCATTGTTAAAAGGTATCAGTCAGGAGAAGGGTACAAAAGAATTTCCAAGGCATTAGATATACCATGGAACACAGTGAAGACAGTCATCCTCAAGTGAAGAAAATATGGTGCAACAGTGACATTACCAAGAACTGGATGTCCCTCCAAAATTGATGAAAAGACGAGAAGAAAACTGGTCTGGGAGGCTGCCAAGAGGCCTTCAGCAACATTAAAGGAGCTGCAGTAATATCTGGCAAGTACTGGCTGTGTGGTACATGAGACAACAATCGCCTGTATTCTTCATATGGGGTAGAGTGGCAAGACGGAAGCCTTTTCTTACAGAAAAAAACATCCAAGCCTGGCTTAAATTTGCAAAAACACATCTGAAGTTTCCCAAAAGCATGTTGCAAAAGGTTCTCTGGTCTGATGAAACCAAAGTTGAACTTTTTGGCCATAATTCCAACATATATGTTTGGCGCAAAAACAACACTGCATATCACCAAAAGAACACCATACCCACAGTGAAGCACGGTGGTGTCAGCATCATGCTTTGGGGCTGTTTTTCTTCAGCTGGAACTGGGGCCTTAGTCAAGGTAGAGGGAATAATGAACAGTTCCAAATACCAGACAATATTGGCACAAAACCTCCAGGCGTCTGCTAGAAAGCTGAACATGAAGAGGAACTTAATCTTTCAGCATGACAACAACCCAAAGCATACATCCAAATCAACAAAGGAATGGCTTTACCAGAAGAAGAAGATTAAAGTTTTGGGATGGTCCAGCCAGAGCCCAGGCCTGAATCCAATTCAAAATCTGTGGGGTGATCTGAAGAGGGCTGTGCATAGGAGATGACCTCGCATTCTGACAGATTTAGAGTGTTTCTGCAAAGAAGAGTGGGCAAATCTTGCCAAGTCAAGATGTGCCATGCTGAAAAACTCATACCCAAAAAGACTGAGTGCTGTAATAAAATCAAAAGGTGCTTCAATAAAGTATTAGTTTAAGGGTGCTCACACTTATGCAACCATATTATTTTAGTTTTTTATTTTTATTTCCCTTTACCTAAAAGATTTCAGTTTGTTTTTCATTTGAGTTGTACAGTTTATAGGTCACATTAAAGGTGGAAAAAGTTCTGAAATGATTTATCTTTGTCTATTTTTTTTTACATCACAGAAACCTGACATTTTAACAGGGGTGTGTAGACTTTTTATATCCACTGTATATATATATATATATATTATAAAAGATGTATTTCAATAAATAAAATATATAGTATGTAAAGATATTTATTTAAAAAAAAATAGATTCTAACAATAAATCAATATTCTTTTGGGAATTCATCAAAATTGAAAATCTGTAAGAAAAAAAATACAGAAAAAAAAATATATAAAAAAAAAAATAGAATCTAAAAGCAATTATGTTATTTCATTACACATAACTAAAAAAAATATTCTGTAAGTATAATAATTGTAAAGTCATCTTCTGTCTAGGATCTAACATTTATAGTTTGATCTGATATTAAAGCCAGGTTCAGACTGGATATCTATATATATATATATATTTATATTATTTAAAATTAATCACATTAAATTGTCTAATCAAGAGTTGACTTACATATAAACATTTAAAATTAGACAAAATAATGCCTAATATCCTATTTTGTGCTAAAAATCATAATTATTCAATTGTATAAGGGACATAATTGAATGTAATATTTCCTGTCCCTTCAAAAACTAATACCTAAATGTCACCTATGAAATGTATCCCTTTATCTGTATGATCGTTTACAATCTGAGTCCTCTCTAGCACAAAGTAGGGGGAATATATATTTAATAAATGTCTTAAAAAATAGGGCATGGTGCAAATTGTGTAAGGATTCCAGTCCTGCTTTTACTTTTTGCCTCAACTCTCCTTCCTCACCTGTACTTAAGGCATCACCCCGCCCCAAACAAGTGCTTAGTTGTTGAGTATTGTTTGCTGAAACCAGTGCTCTGATTCTTATAAGCTATATACTTATCAAAAGAAGATTTACTTCTACTACTTTATCATTTGGGATTACAAATACCAGCTGCAGTTTGGTCTCATAAAGGGACTAATAACAACTAGTCTCATTCATCCTGAAGTTTGCTATTCCAAGAAGTATTAATTAATTTCAACTCCACATCTCTACAGGAATTGCTATTTAATTTCCAACAGGAGGATTCTACCTACTACCGCTACGGTACTTGTATCAAATCTAATTTACCTTGGATGCCTTAAGTAACGGCTAATTACAAATGTCATGTTTTCTCTTGAACTTATCTAAATTGACTTTGTCTCTCAGATATTACTTTGTTTGCAACGTATGTTTTATTTAATTCTATGAACTTCCTTTGATACATTCTCATACCGGACAGTAACGGACTTTATGTGACGTCACACAGCTTCATTCATCTCAGCGTGCCATACAGCTCCTTACAACTCAGCGTGTCTCACAGCACCTATTGCAATCACTAGTCTGTGTTCAGATATCCACGCTGCAAGCATTACTCTGTGTGCTGTGTCTCGCAGCAGGTCACGCCCCTGTCAGCAGCTGCAGTCTGTGTGTCTCACATCTCTCATGCTTCAGTGCTTATTACAATGAACACTATCTCTCTCATTTGGGTTTGAGCACAACTAATGTCAAAAGTTGTTATTAATACTAATACTTACTTTCAGTCTCTAAATATTTATATGGTATAACAATATTATATAACCATATAAAGACTTACTGCCATTACTTATAAAAATCACTCTGAGTAAAACAGTCTATGCTGATATAATAGCCTGTACTTCAGTTGTGAAACAAATATAACAGAGCCTTCCTGACAATCTGTCAGAACCATTTATTGCACCTCCAGATTTTTTCAATGGAGATAGGAATTTATACCGTCAATTCAAAAATGCTTGTCTGCTTAATTTCACCCTTAAACCTAAAACATACCCAAATGATAGGGTTAAAGCTATTTAAGAGGTGAACCTCGCATTTGGGCAGACACTCTCTTTGAGACAAATAATGCTGTTCTTTCATCTTTTTCATCTTTTCTGGATATCATGGATGAATTATACTATGATTCTAACCTACAGTATACTGCTGAGAAAAAGATGAGGAACTTAAAACAAGGTATTAAACCTGTTGAATGTTACATAACAGAATTCAAGCAATATTCTATTGACTCTCAATGGAACGCCATTGCTTTAAAAAACCAGTTCAGGCTTGGACTCTCTGACGCAGTAAAAGATGAACTAGCCCGAACTGAGTTACCTGAAACATTGGAAGGCCTTATGAAGCTCAGCAGGCAAATTGATAGGAGATTACGTGAAAGAAGATTTGAACGTCAATACCCTGAAATAGTTTACAAGAAGGATAAGGTTCTAAACCATCCCACTTCTAACAGTCCTCATACTGGTTCAACTGGTGCTGAAGCAATGGATATAAGTTTTATTAGAGGACCTCTAACTCCTGAAGAACGCATCAGAAGGAAGACTACAGGCCTCTGCATGTATTGCGCATCCTCATCTCATACTTTAAAGGATTGCCCCTCTTTGCCACAGAACAAGAAGAGTAAGTACCATACCAATCTTTCTCTCCAGTCAAAGCATAACAACCCTCTTCATTGTTCTTTACTTCTTTCTCTACAGTGGGCAAATAAGCAATTGACCATTCCAGCCATCTTGGATACAGGAGCACAAGGAAACTACATTGACAGTTCTCTGGTTTCAAAAAATAAAATACCATTGATAAAAAAAGTTGTCTCCTATTTTCCTTCGTGTGGTTGATGGCTCTGAGATATCATCAGGGCCAATTACACATCACACCATCCCGCTCTCTGTCACCACATTAAAAACACATCATGAACATCTCACTTTTGATGTAATCACTTCTCCATTATACCCAATAGTACTTGGGCTAGCTTGGTTACAGCTACACGAACCTGATATTAATTGGAAATCCTTAAATGTTCAATTAAATTCTGATTTCTGTCAACAGACTTGCCATAGAACCTTTTTTCACAGTTTATCCTCCACATCAGAAACTCTGATACCAGAAATGTACAAGCAGTTCTCTGAAGTCTTCAGTAAGAAGGAAGCAGATACCCTTCCCCCACACCTTCAACACGGAAAGAACTACAAAAGTTTCTTGGCTTCAGTAACTATTACAGAAAGTTCATTCGCAATTTCTCAAAAATTGCAAAACCTCTGACTAAATTAACTAGTGCTAATTGCTCTTTCCAGTGGACTAAAGAACAGGATGATGCGTTCAGCTTCCTGAAGAATTCCTTTTCATCTGCTCCCATTCTGAAATATCCTGATCCAAACCTTCAATATACCCTAGAGGTGGATTCTTCAGATTATGCTCTTGGCGCTGTCCTCTCCCAAAGACAGTCTCCTACAGAACCACTACACCCAGTTGGGTTCTATTCAAAAATTATGACTCCAGCAGAGATCAATTATTCCATTGGGGACAAGGAACTTCTAGCCATTAAAAGAGCCTTTGAATTCTGGAGACATCTCCTTGAAGGTACCTCCCTACCTATAGTGATTTACACGGATCACCGGAATTTGGAATATCTACAAAATAACAAAACTTTATCTGGACGTCAAGTGAGATGGAGTCTCTACTTTAGTCGTTTCAATTTTCAAATCATGTACAGGCCGGGATCAAAAAATGGGAAGGCAGATGCACTCTCTCGACGAGATTCAAGACCTATACAAGAAGACTCTCCTACTAGCATTCTTCCCCCTACTCGATTCCTTGCTATCCTATCTCAACAGGATAAGGAATACCAATCTGATCTATCTTCAGAAGACCAAACCCTACTAGATAGCCTAACCCTCCAGAATGGTTTTTACTTTCATGGTTCTAAACTATATATTCCAGAACGTTTCAGACAGAAAATAATCAAAGATCATCATGACCCTCCACTAATTGGTCATCCAGGAATCAAACGTACACATGAGCTCATCTCCAGAAGTTACTGGTGGCCATCGATGAAAACCAGTATAAAGGAATATATACAACATTGTACAACCTGTACAGTATCAAAACCAGAAAGGAGACCTCCCTAT
Organism: Bombina bombina; assembly: GCF_027579735.1. Classification (NCBI taxonomy): domain Eukaryota; kingdom Metazoa; phylum Chordata; class Amphibia; order Anura; family Bombinatoridae; genus Bombina; species Bombina bombina. Next base: position 816,033,356 of record NC_069501.1, read on the forward strand.
GGCTATTTAATTCCTCTGGAAGTACCGGAATCTCCTTGGTCTCATTTGGGAATGGATTTTATAGTTGATTTACCACCTAGTTCTGGACAAACTACCATTTTAGTTGTTACAGATCATTTTACTAAAATGGCACATTTTATTCCTTATCACAAGTTACCCACTTCCATTGAAACAGCATACTTATTTCTAAACCACATTGTACGATACCACGGGTTACCCTCCATTTTAACTACTGATAGAGGAACCCAATTCACCTCACGCTTCTGGAAAGCACTCACTAAAGCACTCCAAATCGATCAAAGGTTAAGCACAGCCTTCCACCCTCAGACTAACGGCCAAACTGAGAGACTCAATCAGTGGCTTGAGCAATATCTACGTTGCTATTGCTCATATCATCAAAATAAATGGACTTCTTTTCTCTCTATGGCTGAATTTGCCTATAATAATACCATTAACAGCACTACAAATTACTCTCCCTTTTTCGCCAATTATGGTTTTAATCCAAGATTCACTATCCAAACGACCTCTACACATGACTCACCATCTGTTGATGTGTTAACACAAAACATAGCTGAAAATTTCCTACACTTACGAGATAACATCAAACAAGCTCAGGCTTCTCAGAAGAAATTTTATGATTTACGTCGTAGAGCTTCTCCGAAATATTCCATAGGGGACTATGTTTGGTTATCTTCCAAAAACATTAAAATGCACTTACCAAGTAAAAAATTGGCTGGGTTGTTCCTTGGCCCATTCAGAATTCTACACATCATCAATGAAAATGCCGTCAGGCTTGACCTACCTGATTCTTTACCCATCCACCCAACTTTCCATGTATCATTATTGAAACCCTACTTGGGAGATAAGCCTGATGTACCTCTTCTACCCCCTTCTCCTATTCAATTGGGCACTGATGTCTATGAAGTTTATGATCTTTTGGACTCAAGACTTTATAATGGAGAATTACAGTATCTGGTCCGATGGAAAGGGTTCGCCCCAGAGGATGACACTTGGGAACCTCATACACACATTAATGCTCCAAAGCTTATTGCTCGTTTCCATAGACGCTATCCAAGTAGACCTAAATTCCAACCCGTGGTCGGCTTGCTTGAGGGGGGGGATCTGTAAGGATTCCAGTCCTGCTTTTACTTTTTGCCTCAACTCTCCTTCCTCACCTGTACTTAAGGCATCACCCCGCCCCAAACAAGTGCTTAGTTGTTGAGTATTGTTTGCTGAAACCAGTGCTCTGATTCTTATAAGCTATATACTTATCAAAAGAAGATTTACTTCTACTACTTTAACATTTGGGATTACAAATACCAGCTGCAGTTTGGTCTCATAAAGGGACTAATAACAACTAGTCTCATTCATCCTGAAGATTGCTATTCCAAGAAGTATTAATTTATTTCAACTCCACATCTCTACAGGAATTGCTATTTAATTTCCAACAGGAGGATTCTACCTACTACCGCTACGGTACTTGTATCAATTCTAATTTACCTTGGATGCCTTAAGTAACGGCTAATTACAAATTTCATGTTTTCTCTTGAACTTATCTAAATTGACTTTGTCTCTCAGATATTACTTTGTTTGCAACGTATGTTTTATTTAATTCTATGAACTTCCTTTGATACATTCTCATACCGGACAGTAACGGACTTTATGTGACGTCACACAGCTTCATTCATCTCAGCGTGCCATACAGCTCCTTACAACTCAGCGTGTCTCACAGCACCTATTGCAATCACTAGTCTGTGTTCAGATATCCACGCTGCAAGCATTACTCTGTGTGCTGTGTCTCGCAGCAGGTCACGCCCCTGTCAGCAGCTGCAGTCTGTGTGTCTCACATCTCTCATGCTTCAGTGCTTATTACAATGAACACTATCTCTCTCATTTGGGTTTGAGCACAACTAATGTCAAAAGTTGTTATTAATAATAATACTTATTTTCAGCCTCTAAATATTTATATGGTATAACAATATTATATAACCATATAAAGACTTACTGCCATTACTTATAAAAATCACTCTGAGTAAAACAGTCTATGCTGATATAATAGCCTGTACTTCAGTTGTGAAACAAATATAATTTATTCAGACTCTGCAGTTGTGATTCAAATAACCAAGGAACCTGATAAATTGTCAGACACATTCAATATATTATGAACTATTTTCACATTATTCCTCCTATGATTCTTACCAATAGCATGCATTGTGCAAACTAACCTGGATGTATGATCTTTTAAAGTCGATTCTATTCAAAATATCAGTTTATCTTCATTATGTGTCACATTCATCACTTTCCAAATAGAGGATTGAGAAATACCATCTAAAAGAAATGAGGAAACATAAGTGTTTCCCATAGGATGTATCCTGCATCCCCTCAGTCTTGTTCTAGACAATTGTGCACACTTACCATGTGAACATGTCTTTGTTTGGTTTTCTAAGTCAGCACAGTTGAAAGACAATGACACAGACATGATCACATTGGTATTCTTCACTTTCAGTCTGGTATTCTTCACTTTCAGTCTGTAGATGAAGTCAATCTCCCTAATGGAAAATAAAGTGTAAATCAAATCTCTAATAAAATGATACATAGTTCTGCATCCCTCCCACTAACACTACCTATTTCCTAAAATATTTATATCAATAGCTTACTAAGCATATGTAGCCTCTATTTTATAACAATAAATTGTGAAGCTGACTCACATACATTGTCCATACTTAAAGGGATAGTCTACCATAGAATTGTTATTGTTTTAAAAGATAGCTATCCCTTTATTACCCATTCCCCAGTTTTGCATAACCAACACAGTTATATTAATATACATTTTACCTTTGTGATTACCTTGTATCTAGGAACCTTCTTCCAGCCCCCTGATCACATGACTGTGAATGTTTATTATCTATTGTCAAAGGCGTAGAAATTAGCATATAAGCCTACCTATGTTTAGTTTAAACTAAGAATACAAAGAGTCCTATCTGAATAATGAAAGTTTAATTTATAGTAGACTGTCCCTTTAACCTCTGATGTATGACTTTGTCAATTCTATGTGTTTCACAGAATCCATTTATCTGCTATCTGTGGCATACATCCCTTTCAGAATATCTAAAATCTAATAATGTCTAAACTAAATACTACATGTAAACTAATTGTATGCACAGTTAAAAGACAATGCCACAGGCATGATCACATAGGTATTCTTCACTTTCAGTCTGTAGATGAAGTCAATCTCTCTAATGGAAAATAAAGTGTAAATCAAATCTCTAATAAAATGGGACATAGTTCTGCATCCCTCCCCCTAACTATTTCTTAAAATATTTAATTTAATAGCTTACTAAGGGTATGTAGCCTCTTTTGTGTTATGTTGTTATAACAATATATTGTGAAGCACATACATTGCCCATACTTAACCTCTGATGTATGACTTTGTCAATTCTAATGTGCTTCAGAGTATCCCTTTATCTGCTATCTGTGGCATTTATCCCTTTCAGATTATCTAAAATCTAATAATGTCTAAACTAAATAATACATTTAAACTAATTGTATGGCATATGATAGATCATTGGGCAAAATCCCCCCCCCAAGTCTCTGTCCATACATTGTGTATACTTACCATCAGATGTTGTGTTTAAAAATCAGGTGATGAAGTAATTACAGGAGCCAATGCCAGAATCATATGATGCATAAATTACCTATGATAATAAAATATATTTTATATTTTGCTATAATCATTTCTTGAACAATCCTAACATGTTCGCACAATTTCATACTACTACTTCATACTACTACTTTCATTTTACTAAAAGTCTCACATATTCGCAATGCTCCTATATAACTTATAGTATTTACCGTCTGAAGTGGCGGTTGATAATGTTGGCTCTGGCATTGACCCCCTCGTCCCGGAATGGCCCTTCTAGAACTGCCTTGTCCTCCTCATCTTGGAGGAGGGCTCGGGGCGCATGGATGGCCTGCAGCCTCACAGCCTGCTGAGCTATGTTATGAAGGACGCTGCAGGCTATAACGATCTTCGTCACCTTACTAGGGCTGTATTGGAGGGCTCCTCCAGACCTGTCTAGGCATCTTAACCACATTTTGAGCCCAAACATCTGCTCCACTACAGCCCTAGTCCGATTGTGCGCACGATTGTAACGCACCTGGGCCATGTCAGCTGGGTTACGTACTGGCGTAATGAGCCAAGGCCGACTCATGTAACCCGAATCACCTATAAATAATTAAAATGACAAAATGTCAATACTACAAATATCTTAAAAATTATATTACAAAATACATTTAAAAAAATAAAATGATACAATGCACTTGTGTATACGAAAATCGGCTGAACTAGACATTTGCAGAAATAGACAAATAAATGGTTAAATCGCATCCTATGGCCCCTATTTATGAAAGGTCTTGAAGACCTGATCCGACACTGCGGATCAGGTCCGCAAGACCTCGCTGAATGCGGAGAGCAATACGCTCTCCATATTCAGCATTGCACCAGCAGCTCACAAGAGCTATGGTGCATCGCCGCCCCCTGCAGACTCTGTCAATCAACCCGATCATACTCGATCTGGTTGATTTCTGGCGATTCCTGTCCGCCTTCTCAGAGCAGGTGGACAGCGTTATGGAGCTGCTTCATAACTGGTGTTTCTGGCGAGTCTGAAGACTCGCCAGAAACACGGGCCCACAAGCTCCATACAGAGCTTGTTAAATGGGCCCCTTAATCTGCACATTTCAGCTATGACCTGCTACTTATCTGTTTTTTGCTAAAACTAGACATTTGCTGAAAGAGGCAAATAAATGGTTAAAGCGCATCTTGTAGCTGCACATTTAAGCTATGGCCTGCTACATATCTGTTTTTCACTAAAACTAGACATTTGCAGAAAGAGACAAATAAATGGTTAAATCGCATCCTATAGCTGCACATTTAAGCTATGAACTGCTACATATGCGTTTTTCGCTAAAACTAGACATTTGCTGAAAGAGACAAATAAATGGTTAAAGCGCATCCTATATCTGCACATTTAAGCTATTACCTGCTACATATCTGTTTGTTTCTAAAACTAGACATTTGCTGAAAGAGACAAATAAATGATTAAAGCACAGCCCATAGCTGCACATTTAAGCAATGACCTGCTACATGTGCGTTTTTCGCTAAAACTAGACGTTTGCTGAAAGAAACAAATAAATGGTTAAATCGCATCCTATAGCTGCACATTTAAGCTATGATCTGCTACATATGCGTTTTTTGCTAAAACTAGACATTTGCTGAAAGATACAAATAAATGGTTAAATCACCTCCTATATCTGACCATGTAGGCTATGACCTGCTACATATCTGTTTGGAGCTAAAACTAGACATTTGCTTAAAGAGATAAATAAATGGTTAAAGCGCATCCTAGATCTGCACATTTTGCACATTACACAAACAAAACTGTTTACGACCATTACAGTGGCAATTATCTAACTACTTAACCATGCTGTGCACAAGTACTCACCAATGAGCCACCCATGGGAAAACTGTCTATCCTCAAACTGCCGCCAGAGTGACGACTGCCTGAGGATACAGGCATCATGACTGGCCCCCCGAAATTCGCACACCTGCATAATTCTCATCCGTGCGTCGCAAACAAACTGCACATTCAAACTATGAAAGTGTTTGTGATTTCGGTAGGAGCCCTCTTCTGCTGGAGCCAGCAGCGCAATATGGGTGCAATCTATTGCTCCCAAAACATTCGGCATTTCAGCTATTGCATAGAATTCCCTCTTGAGTCGCCTCCAATCGTCCTCATTTTGAGAGAATCCTATGTAAAGCCTACTAATTCGAATCATGTCAAAAACCACAGAAAAGGTACTTTGGGACAACCCAGAAATGTACCCCTCTGAGGATTGAAAGCCAGGACATGTATGCAGCATAGCATCTTGGACATGCCAGGAATAGCAGTGCGCATACGTCTGCATGGCTCCATATAAGGTTTAAGTACATCGTAAAGGCTCACGAGCTGCTGTCAATTGAGCCTATACTTGTCAAAAACCTCGAAGTCGCTCATGTTCTCCAAGGTGAGCCTCACCCTGTGAACACGAGGACCCCTAATCAGACGTTCCCCACGCCTCTCTTGGAGACACCAAGCTCGCCTGATTCTGTTGTACAAAACCTGTCCAACAGCACCTACACAATCTAACTGGGGGTTATCCATATTTGCAAAGCCAAGCAGCGCAAAGCCAAACAGCAGAGCAAACACACAAGGAGTAACAAGGTATGCAAACACACAAAAGTGATTTGATACAATGTCGATCACAAAGGACGCTTTGGCCATGGTGTTTGGGTAATTTATAGTGTAAAATGTCCAATGGTAACGTGTTCATAATGATTGCTGATTGTATACACTTGATTGTATCTGAGCAGTGTGTATGCTTTCAAAGTGGGTGTTTTTTTTATTGTGTTTGATGAAATTTTGTTTTTCCCCAATATATCATAATGATAAAGTGTAAAATCTAACATATACAGTGCATCTTCGTAATGTTTGTTCATATGCGTAACAATTACTTAGTAAACGCGATCTTATATTATAAAATGCACGTCCATGCTAACATGATTGAAAGTGCATACTTGTGTATAATGTGTGCATAGATATGGCATAGCATCTGATTGATCAATGTTGCTGCAATATTGTTGCAAAATGATAAAGTAACAGCAGACATCTATAATATTATATATATAAGTGATTGTAAAGATTTCAATATTTTACGTGTCCCATTGAAATCGCAAAAATAATGAAGATCTTCCAAACCTCTCGTCTACGTATATGTAATATTGAGTGAGAAACTGATGAAAGGGGCAGTAAAGTCCTAATGCTCGAATCTGTATGGTTGAAGCTTATAATGATGTCATCATATTAGCTACATGCCTGTCTACTTTCCAAATCTTCGTTCTCTTGTTGTAGTTTGCAACATTCTTATTGTGTGATGATTAAAAAGATAAATGTGTGTTTTGTTGTTGTGTAATGTGTGTTATGTACATATATGTATGTATTGTGATTCTCTCCCACATGTTCATTTATATAAAGCGGTATAGCATTGTTATTTCTTAAAAAAAAGCGACAACTATAATATTTTCTAAGGATATCTTATTATTCTACGGAATTCCTAATGGTATATTATGAGTAAATCGTGATGTTAAAGGGGCACCACAATTTATCTTTCATGATTCAGAGAGATAATCCAATGTTAAACAACCTTCCAATGTACTTGTATGATGTAAATGTGTTCATTGTTTATATATCGTTTGTTGAATAAATAGCAATGCACATGTGTGAGGCAATGACAAAAGGCATCTATGTGCAGCCACCAATCATCATCTGGTGAGCATATCTAGATATGCTGTTCATCAAAGCATATGAAGAGAATAAATGAAATGCTATAATAGACGTAAATGAGACAAGTGTTTAAAATTGCCTACTGTTTCTGAATGATGAAATCTTAAAAAGTAGTTTTATGTCCATTTAAATATGAGTTAATTCTTGAAATTGATTTCGTATTGGTGATAATAGAATTGATCGTGATTTATAGTTGATGTAATGTAATTTCCTAAAATAATTTGATGTTGTAGTGATGTTCACACATGTAAAACACATAACTCCAGTGTCAAATAGTATATTTCTTGATCTATTTGTCATTGCGGGACCAACGCAAGAATGAATGAATTAGCGCCACAATTATAACGCTGCCATTACAAGTTTAAAAAGAGAAAAATATTGCGTGCATTAAGGAAAGAGGCCGGTTGCGTGCACAAGCACGTATTTCCCATAGAAGTCTATGGAGGCTAGAAATTGAAAGAAGAAAAACTTCCAACACTTCTGTTGAGCGTAAAGTGAGTGACGTCATGTCATTCTGAGAAAAAGTACTGAAATGTTTTGTGTACGTAATGTGCTGTATATTGTTTTTATGTATCGATTTCTGTATGTATGTAATGATATTTGTATGTAGATGTATCTAAATGAGAGTAAGTTCATGTATATCTATTTAATCAATGTAAAATAGGTTTGTGTGCATTTTTTTCCAACACCCGAGATCTCATATAATTTATCTGTTATATTTAAAAAAATTAATTAAAAAAAATTAAATTAAAAATTGTACAGTGTTTGTATGAGTGTAAGTGTACTTCGTGAATGTTTATGGTAGCGGTATATCAATAAGTAATGGTCTGGGAGAGCGTTATGGATTTGAGCGTACATGGGGATTTTTGTGGTGCTACGGAAACTTGTAATGGCTGCGTTAGGGAAAATGATGCGTTATGGGCCATAACGCTGCTATTTGACATAACGTTTAACTCGTAATCTAACTGATAGTAACATAGTAGATGAGGTTGAGAAAAGAAAGAAGTTAATCGAGTTTAACCTATACAAATCTTAATATACTTACAAAAAAGCTCCAGTTGAACTTAAATTAATCCCATTAAAAAATTTAACACCAGCAATCATATCCCTGAATTCTGCTTCTAGCCAGAAATATATATAAAACATTTTTAAATGTATCCAAGGTATTGCTATTTACTACCTCCTCGGGTAATGAGTTCCACAATTTAATTGCTCTTACAGTGAAAAAACGTTTACATTGCAGGAGATTAAATTTCCCTCCAGCCTTAAATTGTGACCTCTTGTCACAAACAATTTTCTTGGAATTAACAGAGCTTCTGCCATCTCTGTATATGGCCCTTGAATATATTTATTTATAAAGTAATCATGTGACCTCTCAAGCGCCTTTTTTCTAGAGAAAACAGATCCCGTTTGACTATCCTCGGCTCATAGCTTAAATTTCCCATTCCCCATTAGTTTTGTGGCCTTTCTTAGATCTTTTTTTAACTCTGCAATTTCTATTTTTGTGATTGGCCCCCAGAATTGCACTCCATACTCAAGGTGAGGTCTTACCAGGGATTTATATAGTGACATAATTATGCTTTCTTACCTTGCATTAATGTGTAACTCATATGCGATTTGCACTTATTGGGTTTTATATTATTTGCATATACGAGTATATACATATGTAAAATTTTTTAATGTTTTGTTCTGTTTATGTTGAACATGTCTACATTTAGATTGGTGAAACTCTTATAGCACTATCCCACCTCTTGTGTTAGTTATCAAAGGTACTCAACCCCCACTGCAAATCAGGTTTAGTATCAAAATTTACAGACTTGTAGCTGTTTGCAATGAACAAAACAAACAAAAGCAATTGAAATAGCTCAGTACAACGAATGCTTCAAATTGTTTCCCAAAATTAAACTGAAAATTCAACTTTTAATGAATTCTGCTTTCTCAAAATGATTCAACCCCTTCATGGCAAGCATCTTTAGTACTTAGTAGAGCACCCTTTTGCTGTTATGACCTGCTGTAATGAGATGCATAGCCAGACCCCAGCTTCTTGCAGCGTTCCTGAGGAATCTTAGCCCATTTCTCATGAGCAATGGTCTCCAGTTCAGTAATATTCTTGGGTTTGCGTGCTGCAACCACCTTCTTCAAATCCCACCAGAGATTTTCTATGGGGTTCAAGTCAGGTGACTGTGATGGCCACTCTAGATTCTTCCAGGACTTCTTCTGCAGTTAATGATCAAAACAAACAAAAGCAATTGAAATAGCTCAGCACAATGAATGCTTCAAGCTGTTTCCCAAAATTCAACTGAAAATTCAACTTTTAATGAATTCTGCTTTCTCAAAATGATTCAACCCCTTCATGGCAAGCATCTTTAGTACTTAGTAGAGCACCCTTTTGCTGTTATGACCTGCTGTAATGAGATGCATAGCCAGACCCCAGCTTCTTGCAGCGTTCCTGAGGAATCTTAGCCCATTTCTCATGAGCAATGGCCTCCAGTTCAGTAATATTCTTGCGTTTGCGTGCTGCAACCACCTTCTTCAAATCCCACCAGAGATTTTCTATGGGGTTCAAGTCAGGTGACTGTGATGGCCACTCTAGATTCTTCCAGGACTTCTTCTGCAGTTAATGATCAAAACAAACAAAAGCAATTGAAATAGCTCAGCACAATGAATGCTTCAAGCTGTTTCCCAAAATTCAACTGAAAATTCAACTTTTAATGAATTCTGCTTTCTCAAAATGATTCATCCCCTTCATGGCAAGCATCTTTAGTACTTAGTAGAGCACCCTTTTGCTGTTATGACCTGCTGTAACGAGATGCATAGCCAGACCCCAGCTTCTGGCAGCGTTCCTGAGGAATCTTAGCCCATTCCTCATGAGCAATGGCCTCCTGTTCAGTAATATTCTTGGGTTTGCGTGCTGCAACCACCTTCTTCAAATCCCACCAGAGATTTTCTATGGGGTTCAAGTCAGATGACTGTGATGGCCACTGCAGAATCTTCCAGGACTTCTTCTGCAGTCAAGCCTTGGTGGAATTTGAGGTATGCTTAGGATCTTTGTCCTGTTGGAAGGTCCAATGACGCCCAAGCTTCAGCTTCCTCACAGATAGTATGACGTTTTCTCTTAGGATTTCCTGATACTTCAATGAACCCTTCTTGCCTTCCACACCCTGCAGGTTTCCAGTGCCAGAGATTGCAAAGCAGCCCCAGAGCATCACCAAGCCACCACAATGCTTAACTGTAGGCAGAGTGTTCTTTTCAGTATATGCTGCATTCTTCTTCCTCCAGACACACTGCTGATCCATCGGGCAGAAAAGTTCCAGTTTTGTTTCATCGCTCCACAGAACAGAATTCCAAAACTTCTGTGGCTTATTTATATGATTTTAAGCATATTGGAGCTGAATTTTGTTGTGCTTTTGGGTTAGTAGTGGTGGAGTTCTGGCATGGAAACCTTCTGCATTTAGTACGAGCCTTACTGTGCAAACTGAAACCTCAGTGCCTGTTGCCACCAAGGCTTGCTGCAGGTCTTTTACAATCACTCAAAGGTTTTTCTCAACTTGCCTTCTCATAAATTGGGTTGCATGTTTTGAGACTGCAGAGTTCATTAAAAGTTGCATTTTCAGTTGAATTTGGGGAAACCAATTAAAGCATTTAATTTGCTTTTTGTTTGATTTGTTCATTGCATACAGCTGAAAGTCTGTACATTTTGACAATCAACCTGATTTGCAATGGGGGTTGAATAATTTTGATTACAACTGTATATATGCATACATACACATATTTAGACAATAGTCCTTTGCAGTCAAACACTTTGTAATATACCTTTTTTCAATATGTATATGAATAATTATTATCATATAGTGTTTATATCAGTGTAACTGCAATTTACAATCAGCTAGATTACTTGTTGTGCGTTATGAGTGAAAAAGCATCGTTATGGCTCTTTTTCACTACCGCTGGTATTACAGGTGTTATAGGTATAGGTGTACCGCACACCTTTTTTGGCCCTCACGCAACGTAAGTACCGCACTTTTTAAAAAGTTTTCAAAGGGACTTCCACAGCACCGTTATTACGAGTTTTGCCTGGGAGGCCAAAAAGTGAGCGGTACAGCCTATAACTACAAGATCTGTACCGCCATCTAAAGTCAGTAGTTATGAGTTTTACGTTACAAAGCTGTAGCATAAAACTTATAACTAAAGTGCTAAAAAGTAACACCCATAAACTACCTATTAACCCCTAAACCGAGGCCCTCCTGCATCGCAAATGCTAAAATAAAATGATTAAAGGACCATTATACACTCATTTTTTCTTTGCATAAATGTTTTGTAGATGATCTATTTATAAAGCCCATAAAGTTTGTTTTTTTTAAAAATGTATAATTTTGCTTATTTTTAAATAACATTGTTCTGATTTTCTGACTCCTAACCAAGCCCCAAAGTTTTATTTGAATACCATCAGATACCTTCTCCAGCTTGCTCCTGTTTGTGTAAAGGGTCTTTTCATATGCAAAAGAAGCGGGAGGGGGGAGTGTCTTATTTGCCACTTGCAGTGGGCTTTCCAGCTACCTTTTCAACAGAGCTAAACTGAAAGCTTCTAAGTACGTTTTTAAACCATTTTATACTGGATTTTTATATCAGTATCTGTGCATCTTATTATTTATAGTAGTGTCTATTACATGCAGTTATATGAAAATGAGTGTATACTGTCCCTTTAACCCCTAATCTGCCGCTCCGGACATCGCCATCACTATAATAAACATATTAACCCCTTAACCACCGAACTCCCGCATCACAAACAATAGTTAAATGTTATTAACCCCTAATCTGCTGTCCCCAATGTCATTGCCACCTACATACACTTATTAACCCCTAATCTGCTGTCCCCAAAATTGCCACCACCTAACTACACTTATTAACCCCTAATCTGCTGCCCCCAATGTCGCCGCCACTATACTAAAGTTATTAACCCCTAAACCTAACCCTTAGTCTAACCCTAACCCTAACCCTAACGTAACCCTAACCCTAACACCCACTAACTTTAACATAATTAAAATAATTCCAAATAAAAATTACAATTAATACCTAAATTATTCCTATTTAAAACTAAATAAATACTTACCTGTAAAATAAAACCTAAGCTAGCTACAATATAACTAATAGTTATATTGTAGCTAGCTTATGTTTTATATTTATTTCACAGGTAAGTTTGTATTTATTTTAACTAGGTAGATTAGTTATTAAATAGTTATTAACTATTTACTAAGTACCTAGTTAAAATAAATACAAATTTACCTGTAAAATAAAACCTAATCTGTCTTACAGTAAAACCTAACATTACACTAAAATTAAATAAATTACATTAATCAAATACAATTAACTAAATTACAAAACAAAAAAAACACTAAATTACACAAAATAAAAAAGAAATTATCAAATATTTAAACTAATTACTCCTAATCTAATAGCCCTATCAAAATAAAAAAGCCCCTCAAAATAATAAAACCCCTAGCCTAAACTAAACTGCCAATAGCCCTTAAAAGGGCCTTTTGCGGGGCATTGCCCCAAAAGATATCAGCGCTTTTACCTGGCAAATAAAAATAGAAACATCCCCCCAATAGTAAAACCCACCACCCACACAACCAATCCCGCTATGAAGACTTTTTATTTTGATAGAGCTATTAGATTAGGAGTAATTCGTTTTTATAGGTACTTTGGCCTAGATTTAGAGTTTTGTCCGTAACGACCCGCGTAGCTAACGCCGGCTTTTTTCTGGCCGCACCATAAAAATAACTCTGGTATTGAGAGTCCACATAAAGGCTGCGTTAGGCTCCAAAAAAGGAGCGTAGAGCATTTTTAACGCAGCTTCAACTCTCGATACCAGAGTTGCTTACGCAAGCGGCCAGCCTCAAAAACGTGCTCGTGCACGATTCCCCCATAGGAAACAATGGGGCTGTTTGAGCTGAAAAAAAACCTAACACCTGCAAAAAAGCCGCGTTCAGCTCCTAACGCAGCCCCATTGTTTGCTATGGGGAAACACTTCCTACGTCTGCACCTAACACCCTAACATGTACCCCGAGTCTAAACACCCCTAGCCTTACACTTATTAACCCCTAATCTGCCGCCCCCGCTATCGCTGACCCCTGCATATTATTTTTAACCCCTAATCTGCCGCTCCGTAAACCGCCGCTACTTACATTATCCTTATGTACCCCTAATCTGCTGCCCCTAACACCGCCGACCCCTATATTATATTTATTAACCCCTAATCTGCCCCCCTCAACGTCGCCTCCACCTGCCTACACTTATTAACCCCTAATCTGCCGAGCGGACCTGAGCGCTACTATAATAAAGTTATCAACCCCTAATCCGCATCACTAACCCTATAATAAATAGTATTAACCCCTAATCTGCCCTCCCTAACATCGCCGACACCTAACTTCAAACATTAACCCCTAATCTGCCGACCGGAGCTCACTGCTACTATAATAAATGTATTAACCCCTAAAGCTAAGTCTAACCCTAACACTAACACCCCCCTAAATTAAATATAATTTTAATCTAACGAAATTAATTAACTCTTATTAAATAAATTATTCCTATTTAAAGCTAAATACTTACCTGTAAAATAAATCCTAATATAGCTACAATATAAATTATAATTACATTGTAGCTATTTTAGGATTAATATTTATTTTACAGGCAACTTTGTAATTATTTTAACCAGGTACAATAGCTATTAAATAGTTAAGAACTATTTAATAGTTACCTAGTTAAAATAATAACAAAATTACCTGTAAAATAAATCCTAACCTAAGTGACAATTAAACCTAACACTACACTATCAATAAATTAATTAAATAAAATACCTATAATTATCTACAATTAAACCTACCACTACACTATCAATAAATAAATTAAATACAATACCTACAAATAACTACAATGAAATAAACTATCTAAAGTACAAAAAATAAAAAAGAACTAAGTTACAAAAAATAAAAAAATATTTACAAACATAAGAAAAATATTACAACAATTTTAAACTAATTGCACCTACTCTAAATCAGAATCAAGTTCAATCCGATTGGCTGATTCGATCAGCCAATCAGATTGAGCTCGCATTCTATTGGCTGATCGGAACAGCCAATAGAATGCGAGCTCAATCTGATTGGCTGATTGGATCAGCCAATCGGATTGATCTTGATTCTGATTGGCTGATTCCATCAGCCAATCAGAATATTCCATCAGCCAATCGGAATTCGAGGGACGCCATCTTGGATGACGTCCCTTAAAGGAACCGTCATTCGGCTAGTAGGCGTCGGGAGAAGAGGATGTTCCGCGTCGGAGGTCTGCAAGATGGATGAGGAAGAAAGAAGATTGAAGATGCCGTTGATAGAAGACTTCATCCGGATCATGGACCTCTTCAGCTCCCGCTTGGATGAAGACTTCATCCGGATCATGGACCTCTTCAGCTCCCGCTTGGATGAAGACTTCAGCCGGATCATGGACCTCTTCAGCCCCCTGCTTGGGCTTGGATCAGGACATCGGAGGAGCTCTTCAGGACGGATCGGTGAACCTGGTAGGGTGAAGACAAGGTAGGAAGATCTTCAGGGGCTTAGTGTTAGGTTTATTTAAGGGGGGTTTGGGTTAGATTAGGGGTATGTGGGTGGTGGGTTGTAATGTTGGGGGGGGGGTATTGTATGGTTTTTTTTACAGGCAAAAGAGCTGAATTTCTTGGGGCATGCCCCGCAAAGGGCCCTGTTCAGGGCTGGTAAGGTAAAAGAGCTTTGAAATGTAGTAATTTAGAATAGGGTAGGGCATTTTGTTATTTTGGGGGTCTTTGTTATTTTATTAGGGGGCTTAGAGTAGGTGTAATTAGTTTAAAATTGTTGTAATAGTTTTCTTATGTTTGTAAATATTTTTTTATTTTTTGTAACTTAGTTTTTTTTTATTTTTTGTACTTTAGATAGTTTATTTCATTGTAGTTATTTGTAGGTATTGTATTTAATGTATTTATTGATAGTGTAGTATTAGGTTTAATTGTAGATAATTATAGGTATTTTATTTAATTAATTTATTGATAGTGTAGTGTTAGGTTTAATTGTAACTTAGGTTAGGATTTATTTTACAGGTACATTTATAATTATTTTAACTATTTTAGCTATTAAATAGTTCTTATCTATTTAATAACTATTGTACCTGGTTAAAATAATTACAAAGTTGCCTGTAAAATAAATATTAATCCTAAAATAGCTACAATGTAATTATAATTTATATTGGCCTAGATTTGGAGTTCGGCGGTAGCCGTCAAAACCAGCGTTAGAGGCTCCTAACGCTGGTTTTGGCCGCCCGCTGGTATTTGGAGTCAGTGATTAAAGGGTCTAACGCTCACTTACTTTTCAGCCGCGACTTTTCCATACCGCAGATCCCCCTACGCCATTTGCGTAGCCTATCTTTTCAATGGGATCTTTCTAACGCTGGTATTTAGAGTCGTTTCTGAAGTGAGCGTTAGAGCTCTAACGACAAGATTCCAGCCGCCTGAAAATAGCAGGAGTTAAGAGCTTTCTGGCTAACGCCGGTTCATAAAGCTCTTAACTACTGTACCCTAAAGTACACTAACACCCATAAACTACCTATGTACCCCTAAACCGAGGCCCCCCCACATCGCCGACACTCGATTAAAATTTTTAACCCCTAATCTGCCGACCGCCACCTACGTTATATTTATGTACCCCTAATCTGCTGCCCCTAACCCCGCCGACCCCTGTATTATATTCATTAACCCCTAACCTGCCCCCCACAACATCGCCGCCAGCTACTTAAAATAATTAACCCCTAATCTTCCGACCGCAAAGCGCCGCCACCTACGTTATCCCTATGTACCCCTAATCTGCTACCCCTAACACCGCCGACCCCTATATTATATTTATTAACCCCTAATCTGCCCCCCACAACGTCGCCGACACCTGCCTACACTTATTAACTCCTAATCTGCCGAGTGGACCTGAGCGCTACTATAATAAAGTTATTAACCCCTAATCCGCCTCACTAACCCTATCATAAATAGTATTAACCCCTAATCTGCCCTCCCTAACATCGCCGACACCTACCTTCAATTATTAACCCCTAATCTTCCGATCGGAGCTCACCGCTATTCTAATAAATGGATTAACCCCTAAAGCTAAGTCTAACCCTAACACTAACACCCCCCTAAGTTAAATATAATTTTTATCTAACGAAATAAATTAACTCTTATTAAATAACTTATTCCTATTTAAAGCTAAATACTTACCTGTAAAATAAACCCTAATATAGCTACAATATAAATTATAATTATATTATAGCTATTTTAGGATTAATATTTATTTTACAGGCAACTTTGTAATTATTTTAACCAGGTACAATAGCTATTAAATAGTTAAGAACTATTTAATAGTTACCTAGTTAAAATAATAACAAAATTACCTGTAAAATAAATCCTAACCTAAGATCGGACAGGTAATTTTGTTATTATTTTAACTAGGTAACTATTAAATAGTTCTTAACTATTTAATAGCTATTGTACCTGGTTAAAATAATTACAAAGTTGCCTGTAAAATAAATATTAATCCTAAAATAGCTATAATATAATTATAATTTATATTGTAGCTATATTAGGGTTTATTTTACAGGTAAGTATTTAGCTTTAAATAGGAATAAGTTATTTAATAAGAGTTAATTTATTTCGTTAGATAAAAATTATATTTAACTTAGGGGGGTGTTAGTGTTAGGGTTAGACTTAGCTTTAGGGGTTAATCCATTTATTAGAATAGCGGTGAGCTCCGATCGGAAGATTAGGGGTTAATAATTGAAGGTAGGTGTCGGCGATGTTAGGGAGGGCAGATTAGGGGTTAATACTATTTATGATAGGGTTAGTGAGGCGGATTAGGGGTTAATAACTTTATTATAGTAGCGCTCAGGTCCGCTCGGCAGATTAGGGGTTAATAAGTGTAGGCAGGTGTCGGCGACGTTGAGGGGGGCAGATTAGGGGTTAATAAATATAATATAGGGGTCGGCGATGTTAGGGCAGCAGATTAGGGGTACATAGGGATAACGTAGGTTGCGGCGGTTTACGGAGCGGCAGATTAGGGGTTAAAAAAAATATGCAGGGGTCAGCGATAGCGGGGGCGGCAGATTAGGGGTTAATAAGTGTAAGGTTAGGGGTGTTTAGACTCGGGGTACATGTTAGAGTGTTAGGTGCAGACGTAGGAAGTGTTTCCCCATAGGAAACAATGGGGCTGCGTTAGGAGCTGAACGCTGCTTTTTTGCAGGTGTTAGGTTTTTTTTCAGCTCAAACAGCCCCATTGTTTCCTATGGGAGAATCGTGCACGAGCACGTTTTTGAGGCCGGCCGCGTCCGTAAGCAACTCTGGTATCGAGAGTTGCATTTGCGGTAAAAATGCTCTACGCTCCTTTTTTGGAGCCTAACGCAGCATTTGTTTGAACTCTCGATACCAGAGTTAATTTTATGGTGCGGCCAGAAAAAAGCCCGCGGAGCTTTAACAGACCTTTTACCGCCGAACTCCAAATCTAGGCCATTGTAGCTATATTAGGATTTATTTTACAGGTAAGTATTTAGCTTTAAATAGGAATAATTTATTTAATAAGAGTTAATTAATTTCGTTAGATTAAAATTATATTTAAATTAGGGGGGTGTTAGTGTTAGGGTTAGACTTAGCTTTAGGGGTTAATACATTTATTAGAATAGCGGTGAGCTCCGGTCGGCAGATTAGGGGTTAATAATTGAAGTTAGGTGTTGGCGATGTTAGGGAGGGCAGATTAGGGGTTAATACTATTTATTATAGGGTTAGTGAGGCGGATTAGGGGTTAATAACTTTATTATAGTAGTGGTGCGGTCCGCTCGGCAGATTAGGGGTTAATAAGTGTAGGCAGGTGGAGGCGACGTTGTGGGGGGCAGATTAGGGGTTAATAAATATAATATAGGGGTCGGCGGTGTTAGGGGCAGCAAATTAGGGGTACATAGCTATAATGTAGGTGGCGGCGCTTTGCGGTTGGCAGATTAGGGTTAATTATTGTAGGTAGCTGGCGGCGACGTTGTGGGGGGCAGATTAGGGGTTAATAAATATAATACAGGGGTCGGCGGTGTTAGGGGCAGCAGATTAGGGGTACATAAGTATAACGTAGGTGGCGGTTGGCAGATTAGGGGTTAAAAAAATTTAATCGAGTGGCGGCGATGTGGGGGGGCCTCAGTTTAGGGGTACATAGGTAGTTTATGGGTGTTAGTGTACTTTAGAGTACAGTAGTTAAGAGCTTTATGAACCGGCGTTAGCCCAGAAAGCTCTTAACTACTGACTTTTTTCTGCGGCTGGAGTTTTGTCGTTAGAGTTCTAACACTCACTTCAGACACGACTCTAAATACCGGAGTTAGAAAGATCCCATTGAAAAGATAGGATACGCAATTGACGTAAGGGGATCTGCGGTATGGAAAAGTCGCGGCTGAAAAGTGAGCGTTAGACCCTATTTTGAGTGACTCCAAATACCGGAGTTAGCCTAAAACCAGCGTTAGGAGCCTCTAACGCTGGTTTTCACGGCTAACGCCAAACTCCAAATCTAGGCCTTAGTAAATAGTTAATAACTATTTAATAACTAATCTACCTAGTTAAAATAAATACAAACTTACCTGTGAAATAAAAATAAAGCATAAGCTAGATACAATGTTACTATTAGTTATATTGTAGCTTGCTTAGGTTTTATTTTAAAGGTAAGTTTGTATTTAGTTTGAAATAGGCATAATTTAGGTATTAATTGTAATTTTTATTTGGAATTATTTTAATTATGTTAAAGTTAGTGGGTGTTAGGGTTAGGGTTAGACTTAGGGTTAGGTTTAGGGGTTAATAACAGTAATGTAGGTTGCAGCGATGTTGGGAGCGGCAGATTAGGGGTTAATAAGTGTAATGTAGGTGTCAGCGATGTTGGGGGGCGGCAGATTAGAGGTGTTTAGACTCAGGGTTTATGTTTATAGGTGTTTAAACATAAAAAAAAATCCCCATAGACATCAATGGGGCTGCTTTACGGAGCTTTACGCTCCATGATTGTAGGTGTTAGGCTTTTTTTAGCCGGCTCTCCCCATTGTTGTCTATGGGGAAATCGTGCATGTGCACGTAACAGCAGCTCAAAGCAGCGCAGGTATTTATGTGCGGCATGGAGCTCAACACTGCCATATCACCCGCAAACGCCTGCTTTTTTTAAACTCGTAATACCAGCGCTATAGGGAGTGAAATACCGTCGAAAATGCTGCGGTCGTTAATTTCCCTATAGCGCTCAAAAATCGTAATCTGGCTGAATGTATTCATGTGGTGTTTAGTGCAACTTTTTTTAACACACTACCCGCAATCTTGTTTAGTTTAAAATTGTAATATGCGCGCTATTTCCAACA
The DNA here is from genome assembly GCF_027579735.1 of Bombina bombina. Taxonomy (NCBI): domain Eukaryota; kingdom Metazoa; phylum Chordata; class Amphibia; order Anura; family Bombinatoridae; genus Bombina; species Bombina bombina. The sequence goes on from NC_069501.1 coordinate 816,053,161, forward strand.
CACGCAAAAGTACGATATTGCTTGTGTGCAACAGTTAGCGTGCCACTTGTAATCTAGCCCATAATGTGTTAATAGGCCCATCAGTATGAGTACTACTTAGGTTTTCACATAATTTTCTTTAATTCTACTTGACTGTCTTGTATTTCAGGCGGAATCACACCTAAATCATGGATTGTATAATACACACTTAATTATTGCTTTGGTGATTAATCTCGTTCTCAGTTATACGTTACGTGTTTGTTTTTATATGAGAACATGCACGTGCATTTGTGTATATATGCGTGTATAGACAACCAGAAGTCATTGATTTGTAATAAAATGAATAATAAGAAAAATAAAATGACTAAATAAAACATTTGAAGAGCATAGGAGTGAGAACGCATCAAGACCCCTCAGAATTGTCTGCCTCCTAATTCCTGCTGCCCAAGGCACAAGCCTACTTGACCTAGACCAGACTACATCCCTGTTATAAGTGATGGAAGAATGTAGTTGCTGTGTGTATGTTATGTATAGAAGTAAATGTCATATGTCATCTATTATAGGAGGATGTTGGTAAATAGCTACTGGCATATACATACAAAAGCAAATATGAGTCTACTAAGAGGTCAAACCAGTCTGGCTTTGTTCTTTTTGTACTTGTTTGCCATCTACTGGGTAATTTTTAGATTGCAATGTGAGCATTTTTACATTTGACTTTGTACCTATGCATTTTCAGACCACTACTTGGATAACATAACTGAACAGTGTATTTATTAAGCTTGCAATCTTTTAACCTGAAGTAAATACACATGTAAATGTATCAACCTGTATTAACTAACTGCACATACTTAACTTGTGTTCTTTTCTTTTCTTCCCTGTTTACTAAAACTTACTTTTGTCTACTCTAACTCCTGTCATGGACTGCAAAAATGCACAGAGAATATCTACACTGTTCATGTGTATTTTATCAGGATCACAGAGTGTTTACATTTACCTTTTCTGCACAGAGGGTCTGTCTTAGCTTGGTACCAGCAAACCTGACACAATGCAAATATATAAAATACTACATTTCTCAGTCGGCATCAATAGCCTGGTATACATAACCTATAGAATAACAATATAACAATACAATTACAAATTAACCTATCAAGCCTACATATATCTATTTCCCTCTCTGTCTCTAACTCTCATTCTCCCCATACACTCCAGAATACAATGTAAAGTATTAACCCTAAGTTACAAAGCACTCAACAGCGTCACTCCCAACTATATTTCCTCTCTCATCTCCAAATATTCCACAACCCGTCCTCTTTGATCATCTCTGACCTACGTCTCTCAACTCCTATTATCTCTACATCCCATTTCCGCCTCCAAGACTTCTCATAAGTTGCTCCTGTCCTCTGGAACTCTCTACCCCATCTCCATCAGACTGTCGCTAACCTTGTATAGCTTTTTAGCCGGCTCTCCCCATTGTTGTCTATGGGGAAATCGTGCATGAGCACGTAACAGCATCTCAAAGCAGCGCTGGTATTTGTGTGCGGTATGGAGCTCAACGCTGCCATATCACCCGCAAACACCGGCTTTTTTTAAACTTGTAATACCAGCGCTATAGGGAGTGAAATACTGTCAAAAATGCTGTGGTCATTAATCTCCCTATAGCGCTCAAAAATCGTAATCTGGCTGAATGTATTCATGTTGTGTTTAGGGCAACTTTTTTTAACACACTACCCGCAATCTTGTTTAGTTTAACATTTTAATATGCGCGCTATTTCCAACATACGCAAAAGTACGATATTGCTCGTACGCAACAGTTAGCCTGCCACTTGTAATCTAGCCCATAATGTGTTAATAGGCCCATCAGTATGAGGACTACTTTGGGTTTCACATCATTTTCTTTAATTCTACTTGACTGTCTTGTATTTCAGATGGAATCACACCTAAATCATGGATTGTATAATACACACTTAATTGCTATGGTGATTAATCTCGTTCTCAGTTATACGTTACGTGTTTGATTTTATATGAGAACATGCACGTGCATTTGTGTATATGTGTGTATAGACAACCAGAAGTCATTGATTTGTAATAAAATGAATAATAAGAAAAATAAAATGACTAAATAAAACATTTGAAGAGCATAGGAGTGAGAACGCATCAAGACCCCTCAGATTTGTCTGCCTCCTAATTCCTGCTGCCCTAGGCACAAGCCTACTTGACCTAGACCAGACTACATCCCTGTTATAAGTGATGGAATAATGTAGTTGCTGTGTGTATGTTATGTATAGAAGTAAATGTCATATGTCATCTATTATAGGAGGATGTTGGTAAATAGCTACTGGCATATACATACAAAAGCAAATATGAGTCTACTAAGAGGTCAATCCAGTCTGGCTTTGTTCTTTTTGTACTTGTTTGCCATCTACTGGTTATTTTTTAGATTGCAATGTGAGCATTTTTACATTTGACTTTGTATCTATGCATTTTCAGACCACTACTTGGATAGCATAACTCAGTGATTTGCAACCTTTTTTTTGCTGTGGCACACTTTTTTACATTAAAAAATCCTGCGGCACACCACCATCCCAAAATGTTACAAAATCACACATTGTAGCCTAATACAGGATATATATATATATATATATATATATATATATATATATATATATATATATATATATATATATATATATATATACACACACACACACACACTGTACTGTGCTGTCATGCCATGCCTCCTACAAACTATACATGACATATTGACATTCATTCACAAACAATCATAATGATTGTCTGTGAATGAATGTCAATGTCATGGTTGTAAATGATGCCTGATGAGTGTGTCACATACCTCCCAATATTTCAAAATTTTAAAGAGGAACACCCCCGCACTGTTGTCAGTCTGCCGCGGCACACCTGAGGATCTCTCACGGCACACTAGTGTGTCACGGCACACTGGTTGAAAAACACTGGCATAACATGTACCCTCGAGTCTGAACACCCCTAACCTTATACTTATTAACCTCTAATCTGCCGCCCCTGCTATCGCTGACACCTGCATTATACTATTAACCCCTAATCTGCCGCTCCGTACACTGCCGCAACCTACATTATACTTATGAACCCCTAATCTGCTGCCCCTAGCATCACCGACACCTATATTATATTTATTACCCCCTAATCTGCCCCCCCCCCCAACATCGCCGCTACCTTAACTATACTTATTAACCCCTAATCTGCTGACCGGACCTCACCGCCACTATAATAAATGTATTAACCCCTAAACCTCCGCACTCCCGCCTCGCAAACACTATAATAAATTTGATTAACCCCTAATATGCCCTCCCTAACATTGCCGCCACCTACCTACAATTATTAACCCCTAATCTCCCACCTACACCGTCGCCGCTACTATAATAAATTTATTAACCCCTAAACCTAACTCTAACCCTAACACCCCCCTAACATAAATATAATTTAAATTAAGCTAAATAATATTCCTAAAATTAACTAAATTAATCCTATTTAAAACTAAATACTTACCTATGAAATAAACCCTAATATAGCTACAATATAACTAATAATTACATTGTAGCTATTTTAGGATTTATATTTATTTTACAGGCCACTTTGTATTTATTTTAACTAGATACAATAGCTATTAAATAGTTACTAACTATTTAATAGCTACCTAGTTAAAATAAATACAAAATTACCTGTAAAATAAATCCTAACCTAAGTTACAAATACACCTAACAGTACACTATCATTAAATGAATTAAATAAATTACATACAATTAGCTAAAATAAAATACAATTAAATAAACTATTCTATAATACAAAACCCCCCCACTAAATTACAAAAAATAAAAAAGAATTACAAGCAGTTTAAAATAATTACGCCTAATCTAAGCCCCCTAATAAAATAAAAAAGCCCCCCAAAATAAAAAATTCCCTACCCTATTCTAAAATACAGCTCTTTTACCAGCTCTTAAAAGGGCTTTTTGCGGGGCCTTGCCCCAAAGCAATCAGCTCTTTTACATGAAAAGAAAAATACAATACCCTCCCATCATTACAACCCACATACCCCTACTCTAACTCACCCAAACCCCCTTAAATAAACATATCGCTAACCCCCTAAAGATCATCCTACCTTGAGTCGTCTTCACCCAGCCGAGCCGAATTCTTCATCCAAGGTGCGCAGAGGAGGTCCTTGATCCGGTAGAAGTCTTCATCCAAGCGGCAAAGAAGAGGTCCTCCATCCGGTAGAAGTGTTCATCCAGGCGGCGTCTTCAATCTTCATCCATCCAGAGCGGAGCCATCTTCAACGGAGCCAACGCGGAGCCATCCTCTTCAACCGACGGACTAACGATGAATGAAGGTTCCTTTAAGGGACGTCATCCAAGATGGTGTCCCTTCAATTCCGATTGGCTGATAGAATTCTATCAGCCAATCAGAATTACGGTAGAAAAAATCTGATTGGCTGATGCAATCAGCCAATCAGATAGAAGTTCAATCCGATTGGCTGATACAATCAGCCAATCATATTGAACTTGCATTCGATTGGCTGTTCCGATCAGTAGGGGTATGTGGGTGGTGGATTATAATGTTGGGGGGGGGGGGTATTGTATTTTTATTTTCATAGTATAAACACAGTGATGTCCCAAAGAACAAGACTTTTGAAACCCTGGTGCTGCTAAAAAACAGCTTAAATAAGTAAATAATAATAAATTAGATTAGTATATCAGATTAATAGAATATATAGTCTATATAGTCTAAAACCACAAAGAATTAAGGTCATGGAAAACAGCTCGCTATGAGATTTGTGTTACAAATGGTTACAAATGTTTATTAAAACTATATATAAATACAATAACCTAACACATCTAAAATGTTTAGAGCACTGATCAGGCGCTTAAAACAAGTATAGCATCAATAAAATAAAATAAATTAAATAAATTAAATTAAATCAAGTACAATTCCCTATATTTAAAAAAATCTAGATGCAGAAATGACAAAAAAATATGTTTAAAAGGAAGCCATCCGTATTTTTGGCGGCTATGCTAGTGAACTGACTGTCTGTTTCAAAATTGAGTTACAGCCAATCAGATGAACTGCTGACGGTTTAAAAGACCGGGCATTCTATCCAACAGGAGCTTGACAAAGGCCCAGAATGGGCTGAAACGCGTTGCTCCGCCCACTTACACCTGTGCTTCAGTTGTGCTTGACGAAATTATTACTGACTGAGACTGCTGTTTCTCTGAGCCGTCCTGCTTATCTGCCGAAAAAGCGCTGCTTGAAAGAGGGGACTGCGGTGACTATCTGTCATATACCTGAAAGAAAGAAAAGAGAGCCGGAGACTACAGAGAACCGTTATGGTGTAAGTAAAAGTGAACACCATAATTTTGTGGCTCTCTTCTTGTCTTTGATGTGGGTCTCGATCTCATTTCAGCTCCAGACCGTTCATACCTCCAGCTGACCCGGTTTACATTTTGACTGCTCCTCTGGGATCATCATTCTGGCTTCCTTTTAAACATATTTTTTTGTCATTTCTGCGTCTAGATTTTTTTAAATATAGGTAATTGTACTTGATTTAATTTAATTTAATTTATTTAATTTATTTTATTTCATTGATGCTATTCTTGTTTTAAGCGCCTGATCAGTGCTCAAAAGGTTTTAGATGTGTTAGGTTATTGTATTTATATATTGTTTTAATAAACATTTGTAGCCATTTGTGACACAAATCTCATAGCAAGCTGTTTTCCATGACCTTAATTCTTTGTGGTTTTAGACTATACAGACTATATATTCTATTAATCTGATATACTAATCTAATTTATTATTATTTACTTATTTAAGCTGTTTTTTAGCAGCGCCAGGGTTTCAACAGTCTTGTTCTTTGGGACATCACTGTGTTTATACTAGCTATTTGTTTGGAGTTAGGGGAATCCTCCATCTAACCTGTTGGCTTATAAGTATACTAATTATCCCAGCGCAGTGTGATCTCTTTTTGCATTTTTATTTTCATGCAAAAGAGCTGATTACTTTGGGGCAAGGCCCCGCAAAAAGCCCTTTTAAGGGCTGGTAAAAGAGCTGATTACTTTTGTATTTTAGAATAGGGTAGGGAATTTTTTATTTTTGGGGGCTTTTTTATTTTATTAGGGGGCTTAGATTAGGTGTAATTAGTTTAAACTACTTGTAATTCTTTTTTATTTTTTGTAATTTAGTGTTTGTTTTTTTGTATTATAAAATAGTTAATTTTATTGTATTTTATTTTAGGTAATTGTAGGTAATTAATTTAATTAATTTAACGATAGTGTAGTGTTAGGTTTAATTGTAACTTAGGTTAGGATTTATTTTACAGGTAATTTTGTATTGATTTTAACTAGGTAGCTATTTAATAGTTCTTAACTATTTAATCGCTATTGTACCTAGTTAAAATAAATACAAAGTTGCCTGTAAAATAAATATAAATCCTAAAATAGCTACAATGTAATTATTAATTATATTGAAGCTATATTAGGGTTTATTTGATTGGTAAGTATTTAGTTTTAAATAGGAATAATTTAGTTAATTGTAGGAATATTATTTAGTTTAATATAAATTATATTTATGTTAGGGGGGTGTTAGGGTTAGAGTTAGGTTTAGGGGTTAATAACTTTATTATAGTAGCGGCGAAGGTGCGGGCGGGAGATTAGGGGTTAATAATTGTAGGTAGGTGGCGGCGATGTTAGGGAGGGCAGATTAGGGGTTAATACATTTATTATAGTGGCGGCGAGGTCCGGTCGGCAGATTAGGGGTTAATAAGTGTAGTTAGGTAGCGGCGACGTTGGGGGGGGCAGATTAGGGGTTAATAAATATAATATAGGGGTCGGCGATGTTAGGGGCAGCAAATTAGGGGTTCATAGGGATAATGTAGGTGACGGCGGTGTCCGGTCGGCAGATTAGGGTTTAAAAAATTTTATTAGAGTGGCGGCAGTGTGGGGGGGCCTCGGTTTAGGGGTACATAGGTAGTTTATGGGTGTTAGTGTACTTTAGAGCACAGTAGTTAAGAGCTTTATATTCCGGCGTTAGCCCATAAAGCTCTTAACTACTGACTTTTTGGTTTCCTGTGGGAGGAGTGTGAAGGAGGTGGTGCACACTCAAGCTCACCTGTGTGGAGCAGCAACACCTCTAAGCTCCCAAGTCACAGAGCCTTTTTGCGGGGGATAAATGCTTTATGCCCTGCCTAAGGAAGTAAAGTGGTGATTGGAAACTCGGTGGATCCCTAAGGGCTGATTGGGAACAGCCATTGCTTGGGTCTACAAGCCTCTATTTGCAAGTCCCGAAAAGAACCGAAGCTGAAAAACGGCAGTGCAAACGCCGGACTGTTTGAATACCGGATGTTTGGAGCCCGAAACTACACAGTGTGGAGAACACAATGCTACATACAAACAGCTGAACGGGAAGGACGCTGCCTAGGAGGAGAGGTATCTCAGCCGTGACAGCCCTAGTTCAGCAGGAGTAGCACGTTCCACAGGTTAAGCAAAAAGGACTTGAGGGAATCCGTACTTACTTGAAAGGTGAAAAGTGGTCAGTGAGTCCCGGAAAAGCCATCTGGAGACCGTACTGCCCCCCTTCGATAAGCCGGCGAGTAGCTCTGACGTCATATTACAGCGCCAGGAGTCAGAGGAGCCAGGTGTGTTTGATGGTGCTGCGAAATTGCTGAGAGCGGTAAAAGCAACAGAGACCGCTTAGAGAGAGGAGGCTACCGGAGAACCGCAACATCTGTGCCGTGAAGACGAAGGGGGGGTAAGTACAACAGTTTCTTCACTTTTGTGGACTATATGAAGCCCAAATTTGCTCGGCAAAAGATAGTGCCGGTTAAGCTAAGCAGGAGCCGGGTGTTGCTGGTAAAACGGCGGTTGGAGAGGAGTTACAGCTAGGAATTTGTTTCCTTTACTCCCTTTCTGCAGTAGGCTGAACTGACGGCCGGACATTTTTTTCCACCTAGCCCAATGAACTAAGATCAAGGGGTTAACTTGAGAAGCCGGTTAAAAGTAACAAGATCCTGGTATTAGGAAGATCTCCGGTCACCTCAGAACTTTCTTAAGTCAAGTGGACATTATATTAGGCAGCTAAATGTTATTTTTGTTGCCAGTTTTTATCTGCCAAGAAATATTGAATCACATATTTAAGTCTGCTTTTTTTTTTTTTGTAATAAGTACTGGGAGTTATTTTTGACTATCTGCAGAATCAAGCTGTATTAGGTAACACGCTGCAGAATATTAACCTGTTAGAGCAAATCAAGGTCTAGTATAAGAATATGCAAAGTTAGTAAATTCAGATAAGCTGTAGCACTGCAGGTCAAACTGAAAAGAATATAGCAGATTAGCTAGGTTTTTTTCAGCTGTCGGAAATTTTGCATAATTTACCTGAAATGTCAAGTTATTACAGGGTATATTAGACCTGTAAAAATTATTTTTGAATTGCTAAATTTCCACATATTGTGTCAAAGAGAAAAAGAGGGTCTGAGAGGATAAATCCATATATTTTGGGTCAGCCCTGCTGACTGTATCTGAATTTTTAGGTCTTCACAGAGTGTGTTAAGCTATAAAAGGTTGTATAAGTTGCCAAATTTGTAGAGCTCGTACTAAACTGAAAAACTGTCTCTGAAAAAGGGTGCATGATTTGCTAAGTCTTCACATTAGGTGCTATTCTGGTAAAAAATATCAAGTCTTCACATAGTGTTAAATATTGCCAAATGGGTAGAATCTATCTGTTAAGTCTTCACATTGTGTGTTATTTTTGTATAATAGAGCTAAAGTGCTGAGTCTTTACATGCAGTAGCAAATTGTAAAGGGCTGCCTGATTTGCTAAATCTCCACATTTTGTGTTATGCCGGTAAAAGGTATCTGAAATATTTAGTTTTCACATTTTGTACCAAGCTGTGAAAGGGTGTATATTTTACTAAATCTGTACATCTAGCAAATAGCTGAAAAGAGTGTCTTGGATTAGCCAAGAGATTAATAGACTTTATAGCTTTGGGCAAAACTCGTAAGATACAAAGTATTAGACTATTATTGTCAGACAAGAGGTAGGGTAAGGTCAGAGGGTTTCAGATAGGCCTTCACATATTATGTTAACTTGAATGAGTAGGTAATAGATTCACACAGTCAAGTGTCTACAGCTGGGGTTAAATTTACAGAATCTATCTGTTCTGATAAGTCTTTACATTTTTGTGCTATCCATAAAGAGGGTAGCTGAACTGCTAAGTTTTCACATATTGTGTCAGATAAAAAAAGGGGCATATGATCTTCCAAATACACACATTTAGGTGCTAAGTTGAGAAACGCATAAAATAGTACTGATTAGCAGATCCAATGGAGAAATATATTACAAACTCTAAAAACAAATCTCCAGCTATGCCTCTAAAGAGGGATAGAAAACAAAAGTCCTCACAAGAGAACATACAAGAAGTAACTATTAGAAGCCCCGATCTCAATATGGAAAAACAATTAACAACGAATCAGCTGGCAGAACTGATTCTGCCCCAATTTGAAATGATAAAGAGTGAGATCTCAGAGCTATCAAATGAAATAAAACAATTCTCAAATAGACTCATGGAAGTAGAATCTAGAATCTCAAATGTAGAAGATAGACATTTTAACCAGGAAGCGGTTTTGGATACACAGATGAGATCAAGATATTAAAAGCTAAAATTGAGGACCTGGAGGATAGGTCCAGGCGGAGCAATGTCCGTGTAATAGGTCTCCCAGAGTCAAGAGAATTTGAGGACCTTTTATTATTTAGTGCTCAAACACTACCAAAATTATTAGGTTTACAAGCAGTAGATGGAAGCTTTCAGGTGGAGAGGGCACACAGGGTTGGCACAGTGAGACAGTCAAAAGAGGGCAGTGTGCGACCAAGAATGGTCATGATAAAATACCTAAATTTTCAAGACAAAGTAAAAATTATGCAAAAATACAGACAAGCCCAGACACTCACTATAAATACTAAGCAGATCCTCTTATTCCAAGATTTTTCTTTAGAAACATCAACAAAGAGGCGTGCAATGGCACCATTCTGCTCAGGTTTAATCAGGGCAGGGCTGAAAGCGACCATGAAATACCCTGCGAAAATTACAGTACTGGGCATGGATGGTGCCATTGCACGGAACACAATTGAAGATGCAAAAGAGATCTGTAGAGAAAATAACATTGAAGTATAAGGCAACTTTTAGAAGTGATTAGCTATTTCAGGAAAGAGAGAATGCAATGGAGGTATTATCAAAAAGTACAGGGAGGGGTGGGGGGGTGAGGGACTTATATGTTTTTTTTTTTGTTTGTTTTTTGTTTTTTTCCCTTCAGAAGCAAAAATTATAAATATAGAAATAATGAATAGCTCATTAAAATTAATTTCTTGGAATGTGGGCGGAATAACATCACCCATTAAGTGCAAAAATGTTCTCAAGGAATCCAGGAAGCATAAGCCAGATATCATATTCCTCCAAGAACTACATCTTAATAAGGCAGAGATAGGAAAGCTGAAAACAAACTGGATAGCTGAAATAATTGCAACACCATGCGAGAAGCGTAAGAGAGGTGTAGCGATTATGCTGGGAAGGGATCTATCATACTTAAGCAAGAATTAGACCCAGAAGGGAGATATATAGTGTTGCAATTAACTATAAATGATAAGACTTGGACGTTATGTAATTTATATGCCCCAAACAACTGGGATATTAAGTTTTGGGAAAAGTTGAAAAAGGTTCTATCCCCATATATTGGGCAGAATTTGATCGTAGCAGGGGACTTCAACAGTACAATGTGTCCGGATTTAGATAGACATAAAATCCGTAGGAGAGCGGCCAATTTTAGGGAAGCTAAGCATTTGCAGAGCTTTACACGTATATTAAAATTACATGATGCATGGCGTATTCAGCATCCAGATGCCCGTGAATTTACATGCGAATCGTGCGCCCACAAATTTTTTTCCCGAATTGACATGTTCCTACTAGATGAGCAGGTCATGAGAAATCAAATCGAATCACAGATTTTGGAGATAATCTTATCTGACCATGCGATTGTTGGTATAAGGATTGTGTTGAGTGTTTCCCCCAAGAAAGCAGCAAATACTTTTCGCTTTCCTTATTATATGAATAAAAATGTACAATTTGTAAACTGGCTAAAGCAAAAATGGAGAGAATACTCTACACAAAATAGGGAGTATGCCAATAAAACTGAGGTGTTTTGGGAGGCAGGCAAAGCGGTTATCCGTGGGGAGGTGAAAGCATATATGATTAAAAGAAATAGGAAAAATAGAGCGAGAGAAACACAGCTATCAAATCAACTTAGAAACAATTATGCAAGATACCTTAGATCACCCAATAAGGAGAACTGGGACAAATATAAAGTAGCAAGAGTAGAAAGGGAATGTTTTTTAACGAAGATCGGAAGAGTTAAAAAATAGGGCCACATTCCAGAGCTGTCAGGGTATTTTGGCTAAAGATCTGGCTAGATTGGTCAAATTCAGGAAGAAATCAAACCAAATCCTTGCCATTAGATCAGGAGGGAAACTTTCCACTAATAAAGATGAAATTAGAAGAACATTCTTTGATTACTATAGTAATCTCTATGCCAGGGAGGAGGTGAATGAGACGCAAAAAGAGCTATTCTGGCTGGGGTTAGACATCCCTCAAATCTCTCAGGAAGCGTTACAGACTATTAATGCTCCTATTACTGAACTAGAAATATTAGACATTATAAAAAAGGCGAAATCCGGTAAAGCCCCAGGGCCAGACGGTTTATCGGCAGAATTTTATAAAATCATGGCAACAGAGATATCTGCCACTCTAACTAAATTATTCAACCAATATTATCTCCAGAAAGATATGAAGTCAATTTATTTTTCCGACTCAGTTGTGACTCTAATTCACAAAAAAGCTAAGGACCCAACTAATGTAGCGTCATACCGCCTGATTTCACTCCTAAACCAAGATTATAAAATTCTAATGTCTCTGATAGCGGATAGAATGAAAAAATCAATTATGGATATTATACACCCCGACCAGGCAGGTTTTATTCCAGGGAGAAATTCCGTTCGAAATATGCGTAGAGTCCTTACCACCATTGACTACCTCCATCGGGTCGACCAGGAGGCTGGAAATAAACTTCAGGCTGAAGATATAGCATTACTTACCGTGGATGCGGAAAAAGCTTTCGACTCAATTATCTGGGACCATCTTATAAACTCATTAAGTTTGGCTTTTCCGGCGCCCTGGTCGACCTGATCGGGTTAGTATATAATAAACCTAGATCCCAACTTCTTATTAACGGTGAGCTGTCACAGAATATTATTCTGGGTAAAGGAACACGACAGGGGTGCCCCTTATCACCATTACTCTTCGACATTGCACTGGAACCATTAGCTATATATATATCTAAGAAGGACCCTTCCACTGGTTTTGTTAGGGAAACAGAAGGTATCTATGGGGGGGTAGTTATCAAGCCGTCAACCTCAAATACGCTGGAATTCCGCAGCGTATTTGTGGCGAGGCTGATTCGCCTTAGTTATCAAAGGCTCGAGACCGGCAAAAGTAGAATTTTGTGACATAAGCTTCGCTCTGCCGGACTCAGTCCGACACAGATCGATTCTTACGTCACTCCAGATGTTCCGCACACAAGTGCGGCACATTCTCACTACTTTTGCTAGTTATCAAATGACTAGCAGGTACGCTCTGCACTTTTACGGCCCAGCGTACCTGGTTTTCAAACCGCCACCCCTGGAGGCGGCGGATCCCATAGGAATCAATGGGAGTCTGACCATAGCGAAAGTACAAGTTGCTGCTGACAGACATCCCATTGATTTCTATGGGAGCTGTCTGCACCTAACACCCTAACATGTACCCCGAGTCTAAACACCACTAATCTGTCCCCCCCTACACCGCCGCAACTAAATAAAATTATTACCCCCTAAACCGCCGCTCCCGGAGCCCACCGCAAGCTACTCTATACATATTAACCCCTAAACCGCCGCTCCCGGAGCCCACTGCAACTATAATAAATGTATTAACCCCTAAACCGCCGCTCCCTGGTCCCGCCGCAACCTATATTAAATGTATTAACCCCTATCCTGCCCCCCCTACACCGTCGCCACCTATAATAAATTTATTAACCCCTATCCTGCCCCCCACTACGCCGCCGCCACTGTAATAAAATTATTAACCCATAAACCTAAGTCTAACCCTAACGCCCCCCTAACTTAAATATTAATTAAATCAATCTAAATAATATTTTTATTATTAACTAAATTAATCCTATTTAAAACTAAATACTTACATTTAAAATAAACCCTAATATAGCTACAATATAAATAATAATTATATTCTAGCTATCTTAGGATTTATTTTTATTTTACAGGTACCTTTCAACTTATTTTAACTAGGTACAATAGCTATTAAATAGTTATTAACTATTTAATAACTTACCTAGCTAAAATAAACTGAAATTTACCTGTAAAATAAATCCTAACCTAAGTTATAATTACACCTAACACTACACTATACTTTAATAAATTATTCCTATTTAAAACTAAATACTTACCTGTAAAATAAACCCTAAGGCCTAGATTTGGAGTTTGGCGGTAGATGGGCTGTTAACGCTCCGCAGGCTTTTTTCTGGTATCGAGAGTTCAAAAAAATGCTGCGTTAGGCTCCAAAAAAGGAGCGTAGAGCATTTTTACCGCAAATGCAACTCTCGATACCAGAGTTGCTTATGGACGCGGCCAGCCTCAAAAACGTGCTCGTGCACGATTCTCCCATAGGAAACAATGGGGCTGTTTGAGCTGAAAAAAAACCTAACACCTGCAAAAAAGCAGCGTTCAGCTCCTAACGCAGCCCCATTGTTTCCTATGGGGAAACACTTCCTACGTCTGCACCTAACACCCTAACATGTACCCCGAGTCTAAACACCCCTAACCTTACACTTATTAACCCCTAATCTGCCGCCCCCGCTATCGCTGACACCTGCATTATATTATTAACCCCTAATCTGCCGCTCCGTAAACCGCCGCAATTTACATTATCCCTATGTACCCCTAATCTGCTGCCCCTAACACCGCCGACCCCTATATTATATTTATTAACCACTAATCTGCCGCCCACAACGTTGCCGACACCTGCCTACACTTATTAACCCCTAATCTGCCGAGCGGACCGCACCGCTACTATAATAAAGTTATTAACCCCTAACCCGCCTCACTAACCCTATCATAAATAGTATTAACCCCTAATCTGCCCTCCCTAACATCGCCGACACCTAACTTCAATTATTAACCCCTAATCTGACGACCGGAGCTCATCGCTACTATAATAAATGGATTAACCCCTAAAGCTAAGTCTAACCCTAACACTAACACCCCCCTAACTTAAATATAATTTAAATCTAACGAATTAATTAACTCTTATTAAATAAATTATTCCTATTTAAAGCTAAATACTTACCTGTAAAATAAATCCTAATATAGCTACAATATAAATTATAATTATATTTTAGCTATTTTAGGATTAATATTTATTTTACAGGTAACTTTGTAATTATTTTAACCAGGAACAATAGCTATTAAATAGTTAAGAACTATTTAATAGTTACCTAGTTAAAATAATAACAAATTTACCTGTAAAATAAATCCTAACCTAAGTTATAATTAAACCTAACACTACCCTATCAATAAATCAATAAATTAATTAAATAAACTACCTACAATTACCTACAATTAACCTAACACTACACTATCAATAAATAAATTAAATACAATTGCTACAAATAACTACAATTACATAAACTAACTAAAGTACAAAAAATAAAAAAGAACTAAGTTACAAAAAATAAAAAAATATTTACCAACATTAGAAAAATATTACAACAATTTTAAACTAATTACACCTACTCTAAGCCCCCTAATAAAATAACAAAGACCCCCAAAATAAAAAAAATGCCCTACCCTATTCTAAATTAATAAATGTAAAAGCTCTTTTACCTTACCAGCCCTGAACAGGGCCCTTTGCGGGGCATGCCCCAAGAAAATCAGCTCTTTTGCCTGTAAAAAAAAACATACAATACCCCCCCCCCAACATTACAACCCACCACCCACATACCCCTAATCTAACCCAAACCCCCCTTAAATAAACCTAACACTAAGCCCCTGAAGATCTTCCTACCTTGTCTTCACCATCCAGGTATCACCGATCCGTCCTGGCATCCGGTGCTGAAGAGGTCCAGAAGAGGCTCCAAAGTCTTCCTCCTATCCGGCAAGAAGAGGACATCCGGACCGGCAAACAACTTCATCCAAGCTGCATCTTCGATCTTCTTCCATCCGGTGCGGAGCGGGTCCATGTTGAAGCAGCCGACGCGGATCCATCCTCTTCTTCCGTTGTCTCCCGACGAATGACGGTTCCTTTAAGGGACGTCATCTAAGATGGCGTCCCTCGAATTCCGATTGGCTGATAGGATTCTATCAGCCAATCAGAATTAAGGTAGGAATATTCTGATTGGCTGATGGAATCAGCCAATCAGAATCAAGTTCAATCCGATTGGCTGATCCAATCAGCCAATCAGATTGAGCTCGCATTCTATTGGCTGATCGGAACAGCCAATAGAATGCGAGCTCAATCTGATTGGCTGATTGGATCAGCCAATAGGATTGAACTTGATTCTGATTGGCTGATTCCATCAGCCAATCAGAATATTCCTACCTTAATTCCGATTGGCTGATAGAATCCTATCAGCCAATCGGAATTCGAGGGACGCCATCTTGGATGACGTCCCTTAAAGGAACCGTCATTCGTCGGGAGACAACGGAAGAAGAGGATGGATCCGCGTCGGCTGCTTCAAGATGGACCCGCTCCGCACCGGATGGAAGAAGATCGAAGATGCCGCTTGGAGAAGATGCTTGCCGGTCCGGATGTCCTCTTCTTACCGGATAGGAGGAAGACTTTGGAGCCTCTTCTGGACCTCTTCAGCACCGGATGCCAGGACGGATCGGTGATACCTGGATGGTGAAGACAAGGTAGGAAGATCTTCAGGGGCTTAGTGTTAGGTTTATTTAAGGGGGGTTTGGGTTAGATTAGGGGTATGTGGGTGGTGGGTTGTAATGTTGGGGGGGGGTATTGTATGGTTTTTTTTACAGGCAAAAAAGCTGAATTCTTTGGGGCATGCCCCGCAAAGGGCCCTGTTCAGGGCTGTTAAGGTAAAAGAGCTTTTACATTTATTAATTTAGAATAGGGTAGGGGATTTTTTATTTTGGGGGTCTTTGTTATTTTATTAGGGGCCTTAGAGTAGGTGTAATTAGTTTAAAATTGTTGTAATATTTTTCTAATGTTGGTAAATATTTTTTTATTTTTTGTAACTTAGTTCTTTTTTATTTTTTGTACTTTAGTTAGTTTATGTAATTGTAGTTATTTGTAGCAATTGTATTTAATTTATTTATTGATAGTGTAGTGTTAGGTTAATTGTAGGTAATTGTAGGTAGTTTATTTAATTAATTTATTGATAGGGTAGTGTTAGGTTTAATTATAACTTAGGTTAGGATTTATTTTACAGGTAATTTTGTTATTATTTTAACTAGGTAACTATTAAATAGTTCTTAACTATTTAATAGCTATTGTTCCTGGTTAAAATAATTACAAAGTTGCCTGTAAAATAAATATTAATCCTAAAATAGCTACAATATAATTATAATTTATATTGTAGCTATATTAGGATTTATTTTACAGGTAAGTATTTCGCTTTAAATAGGAATAATTTATTTAATAAGAGTTAATTAATTTCGTTAGATTTAAATTATATTTAAGTTAGGGGGGTGTTAGTGTTAGGGTTAGACTTAGCTTTAGGGGTTAATCCATTTATTATAGTAGCGATGAGCTCCGGTCGTCAGATTAGGGGTTAATAATTGAAGGTAGGTGTCGGCGATGTTAGGGAGGGCAGATTAGGGGTTAATACTATTTATGATATGGTTAGTAAGGCGGATTAGGGGTTAATTACTTTATTATAGTAGCGCTCAGGTCCGCTCGGCAGATTAGGGGTTAATAAGTGTAGGCAGGTGTCGGCGACGTTGAGGGGGGCAGATTAGGGGTTAATAAATATAATATAGGGGTCGGCGGTGTTAGGGGCAGCAGATTAGGGGTACATAAGGATAACGTAGGTGGCGGTGCTTTGCGGTCGGCAGATTAGGGGTTAATTATTGTAAGTAGCTGGCGGCGACGTTGAGGGGGGCAGGTTAGGGGTTAATAAATATAATACAGGGGTTGGCGGTGTTAGGGGCAGCAGATTAGGGGTACATAAGTATAACGTAGGTGGCGGTCGGCAGATTAGGGGTTAAAAAAATTTAATCGAGTGGCGGCGATGTGGGGGGACCTCGGTTTAGGGGTACATAGGTAGTTTATGGGAGTTAGTGTACTTTAGAGCACAGTAGTTAAGAGCTTTATGAACCGGCGTTAGCCCAGAAAGCTCTTAACTCCTGCTATTTTCCTGCGGCTGGAGTTTTGTCGTTAGAGCTCTAACGCTCACTTCAGAAACGACTCTAAATACCGGCGTTAGGAAGATCCCATTGAAAAGATAGGATACGCAATTGACGTAAGGGGATCTGCGGTATGGAAAAGTCGCGGCTGAAAAGTGAGCGTTAGACCCTTTAATCACTGACTCCAAATACCGGCGGTAGCCTAAAACCAGCGTTAGGAGCCTCTAACGCTGGTTTTCACGGCTACCGCCGAACTCTAAATCTAGGCCTAAGATAGCTACAATATAAATAATAATTATATTCTAGCTATTTTAGGATTTATATTTATTTTACAGGTAACTTTGTATTTATTTTAGTTAGTTTGAATAGTTATTAAATAGTTATTAACTATTTAATAACTACCTAGCTAAAAGAAATACAAAATTACCTGTAAAATAAATCCTAACCTAACTTACAATTAAACCTAATACTACACTATCATTAAATTAATTAAATAAATTACCTACAAATAACTACAATTAAATACAATTACATAAACTAACTAAAGTACAAAAAATAAAAAAAGCTAAGTTACAAAAAATAAAAAAATAAGTTACAAACATTTTAAAAATATTACAACAATTTTAAGCTACTTACACCTAATCTAAGCCCCCTAATAAAATAACAAACCCCCCAAAATAAAAAAATGCCCTACCCTATTCTAAATTAAATAAAGTTCAAAGCTCTTTTACCTTACCAGCCCTTAAAAGGGCCATTTGTGGGGGCATGCCCCCAAAAGTTCAGCTCTTTTGCCTGTAAAAGAAAAATACAATCCCCCCCAACATTAAAACCCACCACCCACATACCCCTAATCTAACCCAAACCCCCCTTACAAAAACCTAACACTAATCTCCTGAAGATCATCCTACCTTGTCTTCACTCAGCCGAGCAGCGATGGAACCGAAGTGGACATCCGGAGCGGAAGAAGTTAATCCTCCAAGCGGCGCTGAAGAAATCTTCCATCCGATGAAGTCATCATCCAGGCGGCGCTGAAGAAGTCTTTGATCCGGCCTATGTCATCTTCCAAGAGGCGCTGAAGAGGTCTTCTATCCGGGCGATGTCATCTTCCAAGCCGGGTCTTGAATCTTCCTCCCGCCGACGCGGAACCTCCTTCTTCACCGACGGACTACGACGAATGAAGGCTCCTTTAAGGGACGTCATCCAAGATGGCGTCCCCTCAATTCCGATTGGCTGATAGGATTCTATCAGCCAATCGGAATTAAGGTAGGAAAAATCTGATTGGCTGATGGAATCAGCCAATCAGATTGAGCTCGCATTCTATTGGCTGATCGGAACAGCCAATAGAATGCGAGCTCAATCTGATTGGCTGATTCCATCAGCCAATCAGATTTTTCCTATCTTAATTCCGATTGGCTGATAGAATCCTATCAGCCAATCGGAATTGAGGGGACGCCATCTTGGATGACGTCCCTTAAAGGAGCCTTCATTCGTCGTAGTCCGTCGGTGAAAAAGGAGGCTCCGCGTCGGCGGGAGGAAGATTCAAGACCCGGCTTGGAAGATGACATCGCTCGGATAGAAGACCTCTTCAGCGCCTCTTGGAAGATGACATCGGCCGGATCAAAGACTTCTTCAGCGCCGCCTGGATGATGACTTCATCGGATGGAAGATTTCTTCAGCACCGCTTGGAGGATTAACTTCTTCCGCTCCGGATGTCCACTTCGGTTCCATCGCTGCTCGGCTGAGTGAAGACAAGGTAGGATGATCTTCAGGGGATTAGTGTTAGGTTTTTGTAAGGGGGGTTTGGGTTAGATTAGGGGTATGTGGGTGGTGGGTTTTAATGTTGGGGGGGTTGTATTTTTCTTTTACAGGCAAAAGAGCTGAACTTTTGGGGGCATGCCCCCACAAATGGCCCTTTTAAGGGCTGGTAAGGTAAAAGAGCTTTGAACTTTATTTAATTTAGAATAGGGTAGGGCATTTTTTTATTTTGGGGGGTTTGTTATTTTATTAGGGGGCTTAGATTAGGTGTAAGTAGCTTAAAATTGTTGTAATATTTTTAAAATGTTTGTAACTTATTTTTTTATTTTCTGTAACTTAGCTTTTTTTATTTTTTGTACTTTAGTTAGTTTATGTAATTGTATTTAATTGTAGTTATTTGTAGGTAATTTATTTAATTAATTTAATGATAGTGTAGTATTAGGTTTAATTGTAAGTTAGGTTAGGATTTATTTTACAGGTAATTTTGTATTTCTTTTAGCTAGGTAGTTATTAAATAGTTAATAACTAATAAATAACTATTCAAACTAGCTAAAATAAATACAAAGTTACCTGTAAAATAAATATAAATCCTAAGATAGCTACAATATAATTATTATTTATATTGTAGCTATATTAGGGTTTATTTTACAGGTAAGTATTTAGTTTTAAATAGGAATAATTTATTAAAGTATAGTGTAGTGTTAGGTGTAATTGTAACTTAGGTTAGGATTTATTTTACAGGTAAATGTCAGTTTATTTTAGCTAGGTAAGCTATTAAATAGTTAATAACTATTTAATAGCTATTGTACCTAGTTAAAATAAATTGAAAGGTACCTGTAAAATAAAAATAAATCCTAAGATAGCTAGAATATAATTATTATTTATATTGTAGCTATATTAGGGTTTATTTTATAGGTAAGTATTTAGTTTTAAATAGGATTAATTTAGTTAATAATAAAAATATTATTTAGATTGATTTAATTAATATTTAAGTTAGGGGGGCGTTAGGGTTAGACTTAGGTTTGTGGGTTAATAATTTTATTACAGTGGCGGCAGCATAGTGGGGTGCAGGATAGGGGTTAATAAATTTATTATAGGTGGCGACGGTGTAGGGGGGGCAGGATAGGGGTTAATAGGTTTAATATAGGTTGCGGCGGGTTCAGGGAGCGGCGGTTTAGGGGTTAAACTATTTATTTAGTTGCGGAGAGGTGCGGGATCAGCAGGAGAGGGGTTAATAACTTTATTATAGAGGGCGACGGTGTAGGGGGGGCAGGATAGGGGTTACTAGGTATAATGTAGGTGGCAGCGGTGTCCGGGAGCGGCGGTTTAGGGGTTAATACATTTATAAGAGTTGCGGCAGGGTCTAGGAGCGGCGGTTTAGGGGTTAATACATTTATAAGAGTTGCGGCAGGGTCTAGGAGCGGCGGTTTAGGGGTTAGTAACTTTATTTAGTTGCGGGGGGCTCCGGGGGCGCAGGTATAGGGATAGAACAGTGTAGTTTAGTGTGAGTGCTTAGTGACAGGCTAGCAATAAAGCTGGGAAAAAGCCGAAGGGCAGCGAGATCGGATGAGTGATAACTCTCACAGTCCGCTGCTCATCGCCCCGCTGCTTTTTGACAGCTTTTTTTGATAACTTAGGCGCACGTATTCAAGGTCCGCGGCGGCGAAGGTAGGCGAGCTTAGGCGGGCGTATTGGGCCGGTGAAGGCAGAAAAGTAGACGGCTTGATAACTACCCCCCAATATCTTTATATGCAGATGATTTACTAATATTTTTACAAAATACGAGACAGAATATACCACGTTTTATGCAGATATTAGATACATTCAGCTCATTTTCTGGGTACAAAATTAACATCGGCAAATCAGAAATTTTATGGATCATAAAAAACTGAAATAGTTATGCTGATATGTTTAAAGAAGTGCAAAGTATTAATTACTTAGGGATCAAGATCAGTAAGAATCCGGCACACTGGTATCAGCTTAGCTTTAAAGAGATATTTCAGAATTTACATCATGATTTAGCAAAATGGAATTTATACTATCTATTCATCTCGGCTCGTATAAACGTTATAAAAAACATTATATTCCCAAAATTTTTATTTTTACTACAGAATTTACCCTTGTTATTGCGTAAGAAAGATATTAACAGTTACAATAAGGCATGTGCTTTCTTTATTTGGTGGAAAAGGACTTCACGTATTGCATTTAGTAAGCTTGCTCAGGAGAAGCAGTTCGGGGGTTTCTCGTGTCCCAACATAAAATATTATAATATAGTCTCTTTGTTCAAATTTGGGGTGGATTGGCTCAGCAGAACAGATTATGTTACATATTACGAACATGAAACGGAATTAATCAAACCATTCAATCTGCAGGCTGTGCTTCACTACCCACATAAACAATTACCAAGTAATATAAGTAGATTAACTACAATTGCAAACATAGTGTTCGCGTGGCAGAAATTTTGTAAATTACTGGGGGTAGAATACCAGATCTCCAGATTGCTTCCGATTTGCAGCAGCCCAGCTTTTTCACCAGGTTATAGTAATAAGTTATTTCATGTATGGAAAAGCAAAGGGCTGATATATGTATCACAACTGAGAGAATCACAAACAGGGTCAATCAGACCCTTTGCAAATTTGGCGAGCGATTACAATCTGCCATCCCAACATTTTTATGCATATCTGCAGGTTCGCCATTTCATAAATGACTATGAAATAAGGTTCGGTGAGAATTGGGCACAAACAAACATTGAGGCAGGTATTACTCTGTATAAAGCAGGCATCCGATCAATATCAATTTGGTATCAGTACATTATGACTCAGGAAGGGGAATTACATATTAATCAGATAAAACAGAAGTACGCAATTCACTTTCCACAAGTGCAAGATAATGACATAATAGACAGCCTAAAAAGAACAATAGAGGCAACGGATAGAATTAATTTAAGAGAGTCCCAATACAAGGTAATTAACAATTTTTATCTAACCCCAGCCAGAATTGCCAAATGGTCTCAACTTCAGTTGGTCTGTCCTAAATGTCATAAGGTGAAAGCGGACCTGCTGCATTATCTTTGGGGATGCCCAAAGATTGCGCAATTTTGGAGTAAAATCCAATATTGGATAAATAAAAAAGTAGGAGATATGATAGAACTGGGAGCAGAACACATATTTCTTCTATACCCAACACAAAATAAAGGAGACAGACTATTTATAAACATTGCGATTTTGATCGCTAGAAACCAAATATGTAAAATATGGAAGCAAAGAACGACCCCTTCTATATCTGAATTTGTAAACCACATGAGAAGTCAGATTATGTTAGAGATAATAGGACTGGATAAAGAGGTAGATAAACAGGTTATTAATTTTTTTAAGAAGTGGAAAGAGTATATCTATGGAGAACCCATAATAGTCCAATATCACATCCTATCCCCTTTCCAAGATTCGATACCCTTTTTAGAATTAACTTTAGACGGATCAGTACCTTCAAACTGGATACGTAGCTAATAAGGTATGACTATGAATAGGAGTGTTAGTAAGAAGGAACTTATTGGCTTTTTTTTTTCTCCTCTCTTCTTTTTCTTTCCCTTTCTAACTCTCATTCTCCCCATACACTCCAGAATACAATGTAAAGTATTAACTAGACATGTGCACCGCTAAAAAATTCGGTTCGTTTTCGGTTCGGATCGATTCTGACTTTTCGAATTTCGTTTCGGATCGAATCTGATTCGGCAAAATTTGAATAAATTTGTTTCGGATTTATTCGGATCCGAATAAATTCGTTTCGGATTTATTCGGATTCGGCTGAATTCGGTTCTATTCCGTTCCGAAATTCGGTATGTTTTTAGTACACTAACACCCATTTAGTACACTAAGTCACTAACACCCATAAACTACCTATGAACCACTAAACCGAGGCCCCCCCACATTGCAAAGCCTATAATAACATTATTTAACCCCTAATCTGCCGATCGGATATCGCCGCCGCCTACATTATAGCTATTAACCCCTAATCTGCTGTCCCTAACACCGCCGACCCCTACATTATAGTTATTAACCCCTAATCTGCCTCCCCCAACGTCGCCGCAATCTAACTACAAGTATTAACCCCTAATCTGCCGACCGAATATCGCCGCCACCTACATTATAACTATTAACCCCTAATCTGCTGTCCCTAACACCGCCGACCCCTACATTATAGTTATTAACCCCTAATCTGCCTCCCCCCAACGTCGCCGCAATCTAACTACAAGTATTAACCCCTAATCTGCCGACCCGATATCGCCGCCGCCTACATTATAGCTATTAACCCCTAATCTGCTGTCCCTAACACCGCCGACCCCTACATTATAGTTATTAACCCCTAATCTGCCCCCCCCAATGTCGCCGCAATCTAACTACAAGTATTAACCCCTAATCTGCCGACCCGATATCGCCGCCGCCTACATTATAGCTATTAACCCCTAATCTGCTGTCCCTAACACCGCCGACCCCTACATTATAGTTATTAACCCCTAATCTGCCTCCCCCAACGTCGCCGCAATCTAACTACAAGTATTAACCCCTAATCTGCCGACCGCAAATCGCCGCCACTATAATAAATGTATTAACCACTAAACCGCCGCACTCCCGCCTCGCAAACACTATAATACATTTTATTAACCCCTAATCTGCCCTCCCTAACATCGCCGCCACCTACCTACAATTATTAACCCCTAATCTCCCGCCCCCAACGTCGCCGCTACTATAATAAGGTTATTAACCCCTAAACCTAAATCTAACCCTAACACTAACATCCCCTAACTTAAATATAATTTAAATAAAACGAAATAAGTTTACTATAGTTAAATAAATGAATCCTATTTAAAACTAAAGACTTACCTGTAAAATAAACCCTAAGATAGCTGCAATATAACTAATAGTTACATTGTAGCTATTTTAGGATTTATTTTTATTTTACAGGCAACTTTGTATTTATTTTAACTAGGTACAATAGTTATTAAATAGTTAATAACTATTTAATAACTACCTAGCTAAAATAAATACAAATTTACCTGTAAAATAAATCCTAACCTAAGTTACACTAACACCTAACACTACACTATCATTAAATTAACTAAATAAATGAATCATATTTAAAACAAAATACTTACCTGTAAAATAAACCCTAATATAGCTGCAATATAACTAATAGTTACATTGTAGCTATTTTAGCATTTATATTTATTTTACAGGCAACTTTGTATTTATTTTAACTAGGTACAAAAGCTATTAAATAGTTATTGACTAATTAATAGCTACCTAGTTAAAATAATTACAAAATTACCTGTAAAATAAATCCTAACCTAAGTTACAATTAAACCTAACACTACACTGTCATTAAATAAATTAACTACAAGTACCTACAATTATCTACAATTAAATAAACTAAAGTACAAAACCCCCCCCACTAAATTACAAAAAAAAACAAACACTAAATTACAAAAAATAAAAAAATATTACAATAATTTTAAACTAATTACACCTAATCTAAGCCCCCTAATAAAATAACAAAGCCCCCCAAAATAAAAAAAAAGCCCTACCCTATACTAAATTACAAAAGTTAACAGCTCTATTACCTTACCAGCCCTGAACAGGGCCCTTTGCGGGGCATGCCCCAAAGAAAACAGCTCTTTTGCCTGTAAAAAAAAAACACAATCTCCCCCCCACATTACAACCCACCACCCACATACCCCTACTCTAACCCAAACCCCCCTTAAATAAACCTAACACTACCCCCCTGAAGATCTCCCTACCTTGAGTCGTGTTCACCCAGCCGGGCCGAAGTCTTCATCCGATGGGGCAGAAGAGGACATCCAGACCGGCAGAAGTCTTCATCCAAGCTGGGCAAGAAGAGGTCTTCCATCCATCATACAAGTACCAAAATACAAACAAACACTAAATTACAAAAAATAATAAAATATTACAATAATTTTAAACTAATTACACCTAATCTAAGCCCCCTACTAGCTATTAATATAGCTTCAATATAACTAATAGTTACATTGTAGCTATTTTAGGATTTATATTTATTTTACAGGCAACTTTGTATTTATTTTAACTAGGTACAATAGCTATTAAATAGTTAATAACTATTTAATAACTACCTAGCTAAAATAAATACAAATTTACCTGTAAAATAAATCATAACCTAAGTTACAATTACACCTAACACTACACTATCATTAAATTAACTAAATAAATGAATCCTATATAAAACTAAAGACTTACCTGTAAAATAAACCCTAATATAGCTGCAATATAACTAATAGTTACATTGTAGCTATTTTAGCATTTATATTTATTGTACAGGCAACTTTGTATTTATTTTAACTAGGTACAATAGCTATTAAATAGATATTTACTGTTTAATAGCTACCTAGTTAAAATAATTACAAAATTACCTGTAAAATAAATCCTAACCTAAGTTACAATTAAACCTAACACTACACTATCATTAAATAAATTAACTACAAGTACCTACAATTAAATACAATTAAAAAACTAAACTAAAGTACAAAACCCCCCCCACTAAATTACAAAAAATAAAAAAATATTACAAGAATTTTAAACTAATTACACCTAATCTAAGCCCCCTAATAAAATAACAAAGCCCCCCAAAATAAAAAAAAATGCCCTACCCTATACTAAATTACAAAAGTTAACAGCTCTATTACCTTACCAGCCCTGAACAGGGCCTTTTGCGGGGCATGCCCCAAAGAAAACAGCTCTTTTGCCTGTAAAAAAAAACACAATACCCCACCCCACATTACAACCCACCACCCACATACCCCTACTCTAACCCAAACCCCCCTTAAATAAACCTAACACTACCCCCCTGAAGATCTCCCTACCTTGAGTCGTGTTCACCCAGACGGGCCGAAGTCTTCATCCGATGGGGCAGAAGAGGACATCCAGACCGGCAGAAGTCTTCATCCAAGCGGGGCAAGAAGAGGTCTTCCATCCATCAGAAAAGTACAAAAAAACAAACAAACACTAAATTAGCAAAAATAATAAAATATTACAATAATTTTAAACTAATTACACCTAATCTAAGCCCCCTACTAGCTATTAATATAGCTTCAATATAACTAATAGTTACATTGTAGCTATTTTAGGATTTATATTTATTTTACAGGCAACTTTGTATTTATTTTAACTAGGTACAATAGCTATTAAATAGTTAATAACTACCTAGCTAAAATAAATACAAATTTACCTGTAAAATAAACCCTAACCTAAGTTACAATTACACCTAACACTACACTGTCATTAAATTAACTAAATAAATTAATCCTATATAAAACTAAATACTTACCTGTAAAATAAACCCTAATATAGCTGCAATATAACTAATAGTTACATTGTAGCTATTTTAGCATTTATATTTATTTTACAGGCAACTTTGTATTTATTTTAACTAGGTACAATAGCTATTAAATAGATATTTACTGTTTAATAGCTACCTAGTTAAAATAATTACAAAATTACCTGTAAAATAAATCCTAACCTAAGTTACTATTAAACCTAACACTACACTATCATTAAATAAATTAACTACAAGTACCTACAATTAAATACAATGAAATAAACTAAACTAAAGTACAAAAAAACCAAACACTAAATTACAAAAAATAAAAAAAATTACAAGAATTTTAAACTAATTACACCTAATCTAAGCCCCCTAATAAAATAACAAAGCCCCCCAAAATAAAAAAATGCCCTACCCTATACTAAATTACAAAAGTAATCAGCTCTATTACCTTACCAGCCCTTAAAAGGGCCTTTTGCGGGGGCATGCCCCAAAGAAAACAGCTCTTTTGCCTGTAAAAAAAAACACAATACCCCCCCACATTACAACCCACCACCCACATACCCCTACTCTAACCCAAACCCCCCTTAAATAAACCTAACACTACCCCCCTGAAGATCTCTCTCTACCGTGTCTTCACCCAGCGGGCCGAAGTCTTCATCCGATGGGGCAGAAGAGGACATCCAGACCGGCAGAAGTCTTCATCCAAGCGGGGCAAGAAAAGGTCTTCCATCCATCAGAAGTCTTGATCCAGGCGGCATCTTCTCTGTTCATCCATCCGGAGCGGAGCGGCAGCATCCTGAAGACATCCCACGCAGAGCATCCTCTTCTTTCTTGATCCGACGACTAGGTGACTGTACCTTTAAGTGACGTCATCCAAGATGGCGTCCCTTGAATTCCGATTGGCTGATAGGATTCTATCAGCCAATCTGAATTAAGGTAGGAAAAATCTGATTGGCTGATTCAATCAGCCAATCAGATTCAAGTTCAATCCGATTGGCTGATCCAATCAGCCAATCAGATTGAGCTCGCATTCTATTGGCTGATCGGAACAGCCAATAGAATGCGAGGTCAATCTGATTGGCTCATTCCATCAGCCAATCGGATTGAACTTGAATCTGATTGGCTGATTAAATCAGCCAATCAGATTTTTCCTACCTTAATTCCGATTGGCTGATAGAATCCTATCAGCCAATTGGAATTCAAGGGACGCCATCTTGGATGACGTCACTTAAAGGTACAGTCACCTAGTCGTCGGATCAAGAAAGAAGAGGATGCTCTGCGTGGGATGTCTTCAGGATGCTGCCGCTCCGCTCCGGATGGATGAACAGAGAAGATGCCGCCTGGATCAAGACTTCTGATGGATGGAAGACCTCTTCTTGCCCCGCTTGGATGAAGACTTCTGCCGGTCTGGATGTCCTCTTCTGCCCCATCGGATGAAGACTTCGGCCCGCTGGGTGAAGATACGGTAGAGAGATCTTCAGGGGGGTAGTGTTAGGTTTATTTAAGGGGGGTTTGGGTTAGAGTAGGGGTATGTGGGTGGTGGGTTGTAATGTGGGGGGGGGGGTATTGTGTTTTTTTTTTTACAGGCAAAAGAGCTGTTTTCTTTGGGGCATGCCCCCGCAAAAGGCCCTTTTAAGGGCTGGTAAGGTAATAGAGCTGATTACTTTTGTAATTTAGTATAGGGTAGGGCATTTTTTTATTTTGGGGGGCTTTGTTATTTTATTAGGGGGCTTAGATTAGGTGTAATTAGTTTAAAATTCTTGTAATTTTTTTATTTTTTGTAATTTAGTGTTTGTTTTTTTTGTACTTTAGTTTAGTTTATTTCATTGTATTTAATTGTAGGTACTTGTAGTTAATTGATTTAATGATAGTGTAGTGTTAGGTTTAATAGTAACTTAGGTTAGGATTTATTTTACAGGTAATTTTGTAATTATTTTAACTAGGTAGCTATTAATTAGTCAATAACTATTTAATAGCTATTGTACCTAGTTAAAATAAATACAAAGTTGCCTGTAAAATAAATATAAATGCTAAAATAGCTACAATGTAACTATTAGTTATATTGTAGCTATATTAGGGTTTATTTTACAGGTAAGTATTTAGTTTTATATAGGATTAATTTATTTAGTTAATTTAATGACAGTGTAGTGTTAGGTGTAATTGTAACTTAGGTTAGGGTTTATTTTACAGGTAAATTTGTATTTATTTTAGCTAGGTAGTTATTAACTATTTAATAGCTATTGTACCTAGTTAAAATAAATACAAAGTTGCCTGTAAAATAAATATAAATCCTAAAATAGCTAAAATGTAACTATTAGTTATATTGTAGCTATATTAATAGCTAGTAGGGGGCTTAGATTAGGTGTAATTAGTTTAAAATTATTGTAATATTTTATTATTTTTGCTAATTTAGTGTTTGTTTGTTTTTTTGTACTTTTCTGATGGATGGAAGACCTCTTCTTGCCCCGCTTGGATGAAGACTTCTGCCGGTCTGGATGTCCTCTTCTGCCCCATCGGATGAAGACTTCGGCCCGGCTGGGTGAACACGACTCAAGGTAGGGAGATCTTCAGGGGGGTAGTGTTAGGTTTATTTAAGGGGGGTTTGGGTTAGAGTAGGGGTATGTGGGTGGTGGGTTGTAATGTGGGGGGGGATTGTGTTTTTTTTTTACAGGCAAAAGAGCTGTTTTCTTTGGGGCATGCCCCGCAAAGGGCCCTGTTCAGGGCTGGTAAGGTAATAGAGCTGTTAACTTTTGTAATTTAGTATAGGTTAGGGCATTTTTTTTATTTTGGGGGGCTTTGTTATTTTATTAGGGGGATTAGATTAGGTGTAATTAGTTTAAAATTCTTGTAATATTTTTTTATTTTTTGTAATTTAGTGGGGGGGGGGGTTTGTACTTTAGTTTAGTTTTTTTAATTGTATTTAATTGTAGGTACTTGTAGTTAATTTATTTAATGATAGTGTAGTGTTAGGTTTAATTGTAACTTAGGTTAGGATTTATTTTACAGGTAATTTTGTAATTATTTTAACTAGGTAGCTATTAAATAGTCAATATCTATTTAATAGCTATTGAACCTAGTTAAAATGAATACAAAGTTGCCTGTACAATAAATATAAATGCTAAAATAGCTACAATGTAACTATTAGTTATATTGCAGCTATATTAGGGTTTATTTTACAGGTAAGTCTTTAGTTTTATATAGGATTCATTTATTTAGTTTATTTAATGATAGTGTAGTGTTAGGTGTAATTGTAACTTAGGTTATGATTTATTTTACAGGTAAATTTGTATTTATTTTAGCTAGGTAGTTATTAAATAGTTATTAACTATTTAATAGCTATTGTACCTAGTTAAAATAAATACAAAGTTGCCTGTAAAATAAATATAAATCCTAAAATAGCTACAATGTAACTATTAGTTATATTGAAGCTATATTAATAGCTAGTAGGGGGCTTAGATTAGGTGTAATTAGTTTAAAATTATTGTAATATTTTATTATTTTTGGTAATTTAGTGTTTGTTTGTATTTTGGTACTTGTATGATGGATGGAAGACCTCTTCTTGCCCCGCTTGGATGAAGACTTCTGCCGGTCTGGATGTCCTCTTCTGCCCCATCGGATGAAGACTTCGGCCCGGCTGGGTGAACACGACTCAAGGTAGGGAGATCTTCAGGGGGGTAGTGTTAGGTTTATTTAAGGGGGGTTTGGGTTAGAGTAGGGGTATGTGGGTGGTGGGTTGTAATGTGGGGGGGGGGGGTTGTGTTTTTTTTTTACAGGCAAAAGAGCTGTTTTCTTTGGGGCATGCCCCGCAAAGGGCCCTGTTCAGGGCTGGTAAGGTAATAGAGCTGTTAACTTTTGTAATTTAGTATAGGGTAGGGCATTTTTTTTATTTTGGGGGGCTTTGTTATTTTATTAGGGGGCTTAGATTAGGTGTAATTAGTTTAAAATTCTTGTAATATTTTTTTATTTTTTGTAATTTAGTGTTTGTTTTTTTTTGTAATTTAGTGGGGGGGTTTTGTACTTTAGTTTATTTAATTGTAGATAATTGTAGGTACTTGTAGTTAATTTATTTAATGACAGTGTAGTGTTAGGTTTAATTGTAACTTAGGTTAGGATTTATTTTACAGGTAATTTTGTAATTATTTTAACTAGGTAGCTATTAATTAGTCAATAACTATTTAATAGCTTTTGTACCTAGTTAAAATAAATACAAAGTTGCCTGTAAAATAAATATAAATGCTAAAATAGCTACAATGTAACTATTAGTTATATTGCAGCTATATTAGGGTTTATTTTACAGGTAAGTATTTAGTTTTAAATATGATTCATTTATTTAGTTAATTTAATGATAGTGTAGTGTTAGGTGTTAGTGTAACTTAGGTTAGGATTTATTTTACAGGTAAATTTGTATTTATTTTAGCTAGGTAGTTATTAAATAGTTATTAACTATTTAATAACTATTGTACCTAGTTAAAATAAATACAAAGTTGCCTGTAAAATAAAAATAAATGCTAAAATAGCTACAATGTAACTATTAGTTATATTGCAGCTATCTTAGGGTTTATTTTACAGGTAAGTCTTTAGTTTTAAATAGGATTCATTTATTTAACTATAGTAAACTTATTTCGTTTTATTTAAATTATATTTAAGTTAGGGGGTGTTAGTGTTAGGGTTAGATTTAGGTTTAGGGGTTAATAACCTTATTATAGTAGCGGCGACGATGGGGGCGGGAGATTAGGGGTTAATAATTGTAGGTAGGTGGCGGCGATGTTAGGGAGGGCAGATTAGGGGTTAATAAAATGTATTATAGTGTTTGCGAGGCGGGAGTGCGGCGGTTTAGGGGTTAATACATTTATTATAGTGGCGGCGATTTGCGGTCGGCAGATTAGGGGTTAATACTTGTAGTTAGATTGTGGCGACGTTGGGGGGAGGCAGATTAGGGGTTAATAACTATAATGTAGGGGTCGGTGGTGTTAGGGACAGCAGATTAGGGGTTAATAGTTATAATGTAGGCGGCGGCGATATCGGGTCGGCAGATTAGGGGTTAATACTTGTAGTTAGATTGTGGCGACATTGGGGGGAGGCAGATTAGGGGTTAATAACTATAATTTAGGGGTCGGCGGTGTTAGGGACAGCAGATTAGGGGTTAATAGTTATAATGTAGGCGGCGGCGATATCGGGTCAGCAGATTAGGGGTTAATACTTGTAGTTAGGATTGCGGCGACGTTGGGGGGGGCAGATTAGGGGTTAATAACTATAATGTAGGGGTCGGCGGTGTTAGGGACAGCAGATTAGGGGTTAATAGCTATAATGTAGGCGGCGGCGATATCGGGTCGGCAGATTAGGGGTTAATACTTGTAGTTAGATTGCGGCGACGTTGGGGGGAGGCAGATTAGGGGTTAATAACTATAATGTAGGGGTCGGCGGTGTTAGGGACAGCAGATTTGGGGTTAATAGTTATAATGTAGGTGGCGGCGATATTCGGTCGGCAGATTAGGGGTTAATAAAATAATGCAGGTGTCAGCGATAGCGGAGGCAGCAGATTAGGGGTTAATAAGTGTTAGATTAGGGGTGTTTAGAGACTCGGGGTACATGTTAGGGTGTTAGGTGCAGACTTAGTGTTTCCCCATAGGAAACAATGGGGCTGCGGTGTTAGTTTTTTTTCAGCCGAAACTCCCATTGTTTCCTATGGGGAAATGCCGAATTTTAACGAGCTAATTCGGATTTATTCGGAGATACGGCAGCTATTTCGGATTCATTCGGTAGATTCGGAAGTATTTTAATTCGGAAATCCGAATCGATCCGAATCTCCGAATTTACCGAATTTACGAATTAATCCGAAACGAACCGCACATGTCTAGTATTAACCCTAAGTTACAAAGCAATCAACAACATCACTCCCAACTATATTTCCTCTCTCATCTCCAAATATTCCACAACCCGTCCTCTTTGATCACCTCTGACCTACGTCTCTCAACTCCTATTATCTCTACATCCCATTTCCGCCTCCAAGACTTCTCACAAGTTGCTCCTGTCCTCTGGAAATTTCTACCCCATCTCCATCAGATTGTCTCTAACCTTGTATAGCTTTAGACACTCCTTGAAAACCCACCTATTCAGAGAGGCTTACTATCTCTTCTCTGTTCTTCATCCTTACCCAAAAAAATCATGAACTCTCTTTACTCACTGCTGCAACTACAATCCATTTGACAGCTATCCCAAACCTTATGTCTCTGCACCCTCAACTTGTAGATTTTAATCTCTTTGGAGCAGGGCCCTCCTGTACTAGATCAGTTTAGTCTGCCTATCTCTGTACCCAGCGCTACTGAATTTTGTGGCGCTCTACAAATAAATGATAATAATAGCTGGTTTATATAATTGTATTATCTTCACCTATCTCCCATTTTATCTTCTCTCTTTTTCCTTTTTTAGCTATATATACTTTTATTATCATTTTAAGACTTCTTAATAGTTGTATATTTTACTTTGTATGTCTCGTACACAAATAACTAAGTTCCCTGTGCAGAAATAGATTAGTCTGCTTTTCAGTTACACAATAATTTCCCTGTCAGCAATACCCATATCCCTTTGTTGAATCTCATTTCTGCTTTCAATATGCGGTTTTTACATAAAGTACTTTGCTGTGTTATCAAGTGATCAGTGGCAGTTCTAGACTAATTTTACTGGGGGGGGGGGGCAAGGTGGGGCCAGTGTTTAATCAGATGGGCACATTAATAAATGGAAACAAATTATATTTAAACATTAATACTTTAATTTTGCTTTACATTAAAATCATACCCTAGCATCATATTGAGTCTTCCGAACATAGGAACAGCATCGAGGAAAGCACCTCAAATCAGCTCTTCAGTCTTTAGAATGTTTTATGGGCATAAAATAATTGTCTGTGGGCATACCCACCCATGCAGCCTTCAGAATATTTTTTATGGGCATCCAAGAGAGACCTGGAGGTAATTCATGCTTCACAATATTGATATAAGGGTATAAAGGAATAACCTGTTGGAAATCATATCATAACCCTAAAATATCATAAGCATCCCAGGCTCAGTTAACTATTTGGCTGCCGCAGTGGTTCGATGAATCGAACATCAAAGCGTATCAGTTCTGTTTGGTAGCCAAAGGGTTAAATTGAATATATGCACCTCATGCTATATATGCCACAAACCCCATTAGAGGCTGCAGGGGGCGAGAGCAGTAAACTGCAGAAGAGAGAATGAGAGAAAATGCAAGTGAAATACTGTAGATGAATGAATGGAGACAAAAGGTTTGGGAAATTATGCAGACATCGTTCTATCTTTACATTCCCCCCCTTACCTCTCTTAGCTCTACCGATCTTCCCCAGTTTGAGGGGTCTCTTCTGCCGATTTCCCCCAAAAAAGGAACTGGTATCCTGCAGGCGGCAGCTGAATGATATTTGCCCAACCTCTGCATTAGAGCCATAATGCCCCATCTTATCCTCACTGTAGGGCAGAATTTCAGACATTGCTGCAGCAATAGTATATGATCACTGAGAACTGCTGAATTGTGTGAGGATATCCGCTGGAAGGTAAATTGCTATCCTTTTGGGTGGTGAAGGGGATCCTCCAGGGGGCTTAACGCTGAGTATGGGGGTGGTCCTGGGGGATGGATAATCTGGGGACCTGTAGGGGGTAAATTAGGAGTCCAGCGGCTGGAAGAATGGGGATCTTCAATGGGATAAATCAAAGGTTCTGCGGGAGGGGGATAAGCCAACTTGAGGTCTGGTTTCCCAACTCCTATTTGAACGATTCTACATCACAATCAGAAACAATGGCAGCAGAATAATGACTTTACGTGGGGGGGGCTCTGACATCAGGAGAAGAGTGCGGAATAACAATGAAACTGCAGCAAAAATAGGAATCAACTTCACGGATAAGCTCAGGGGGGGCCAGGGACATTTTTACAGAGGCACTGGCTCCTGTAGGCCCCCATGTAGAACCGCCACTTGATTGTATACTGATGCGTACAGACCACAATTTGTCCCTTGACCAGTTTTAAAGTTACTTGAAAGTGATGCATTAACTTGAATGTATTGTTTCTAGTCCATCAAATGTATTCTAAATTTGACAATATTTTAATATTGCCTATACAGATTTTTCATGTAAAAAATGTAAAGTTACTTATTTTGCAGGCCTTTGTTCTGACCACTGAATCTGCCTGATTTTCATTATCCTGGAGGTCAGGCCAGTACAGCCAATCAAAGGCTTGTTCACAAAATTAATTTATTGCAAGTGAAGTACATTCTTAGAGGCCCATTTATCAAGCTCCGAATGGAGCTTGAGGGCCCGTGTTTCTGGCGAGTCTTCAGACTCGCCAGAAACGCAAGTTATGGAGCAGCTGTCTAAAGACCGCTGCTCCATAACCTGTCCGCCTACTCTAATGAGGTGGACAGAGATCGCCACAATTCAACCCGATTGAGTACGATCGGGTTGATTGAGACCCCTTGCTGGTGGCCGATTGGCCACGAGTCTGCAGGTGGGCGGCGTTGCACCAGCAGCTCACAAGAGCTGCTGGTGCAATGTTGAAAGCGGAGAGTGTATTGCTCTCCGCATTCAGCGATGTCTGTCAGACCTGATCCCCATTGTCGGATCAGGTCCGACAGACCTTTGATAAATAGCCCTCTATAAGTCTGCTTGTTAATACATAGGATAACTAGTGATGATGATCATACAAGCTTCAGTTATCACTGGGATCATGGGCACCTGCAGAAAAATTTATGGGGTGGAGGCAATAAAGCGAAATATGTGCAGAAAAACACACACTATTCATTCTGGAGCCACTATATGCTAAACTTTAATATACTTTTACACATTTGTTTTGGTGTAATAAAATGAATGTCTTTATCCAGACTCATAACTTATAAATGAAAATAGGAACATATAGTTGTATTCATTATTTATTGCTTTGTTTATTTGCTCTGTTGCATTATACAGTTATAAAGAAAAACATAATCAAAATTAAACACAAAAGAACCAAAAAAAATTAACCTATTCATATAAAGTCTAAAACTGCTATCAGTACATTACCTAAAACATGCAAAATAAACAATCCTTTATTTGTGCTACTGTCAAAACTTTTAACAAACGATCAAAGTATGTGAGTAGGAGAACAGAAAGTGTCAACTCAGAGCACATAGCTATTAATGAATGAATGAGATACAAACTTGGCTCATAGGTTGCCACCCGTCCCTTAACATACAGAACACTTACAGTTACACATGCTGCAGGGTGTGCAGGGAGGAATATGAATAGTGCTGTCCAGAAACACAATACATGTTCCTCCCTGCACACCCTGCAGCATGTGTAACTCATAAGTGTCCAGGAAAACATGGCTGAGGTGGCAACCCTAAACAGCATGGAGGAGGTGGCATGACCTTATGCAAAACTTTCTGACTTACAGGAAACTCAGCCCCACCACTGTACTGAGAGGGAAATATTAAACTACAAATTCCAAAATGCTATGTAACTCCCAGAATACTGTGCTTCTTCCTCTAAAATGGAAAAAAATGGACATTCAATTGTCTTTATTTTTCCTGCAGTTTGTACTTTAGGTGGGGAGGAAAATCCAGGATTTTGTGCAAATAGTAACTCTACTGTATTTTCTGACTCAAGAACACTCTTCAATAGCACTTAATGTCTTGGCAATAAGGTTGCCCTCTAAGAAAATATTGGACATCTAGGGCTAGATTACAATTGGAGCGCTAATTTTCTCGTGTGTCCCTAAATGGGCCAATTCCCCCATTTACTGTTGCGCGATGAATCACCAGCCATTACAAGTTCAACTTGCGCTCCGAAAATTAGCCAGAGATCAGATCTCTGGTTAATTTTCTAAATGTGCCCCAATTGCCCCAAAAGAAAGCGTAATGTTGGTTTTATTAAATAAAAAATATTAGGATTTTTATGTTTCATTAAAATAAGTACAATAAGCCATTATAAAGGGTTAAAGTTGGCGGGTGAGGTGTTAGAAAAAAAATGGCACTGAAAAGTGCCTTTCAATTGTGGTCTCACGGCATGAAACTAAGCTTTGGAGCCTATGCAAGCACACTCTATTCGCATTGCTGGCCACTTCAAATACCAGGGCACAAAATTGCATTCTCTGGTAATACGAGTAGAGCGCAAATATAGCGCTCATGAAAAGTGCAATTTTGCACTCCACTCATAATCTGGCCCTTTGTGGGGCATATTTTATATACACATATAAATATATATATATATATATATATATATAAATAATCTGCTCTACAAAATTTAATAAAACAACAGCCTAATAAGGGATGGTGTTTCAGAAATATTAACTACACCAATAGGCATGTTCAGCCTGTTGCATTAGATTGTGCCCTTTTTGAAATAATTTCTCTATGTACAGATTTGGTGGGCACCCTGGGAGTTGGTATATTATGAGAGTGCTGAGTTCTCTTGGACGATTGTATATACTGTATATACACACACAGCCATTATGTTAAACATTCTTAATAATATCAAAGTTATTATATGTATATATATATGTATCAGCATAGAATATGTATCAAAGTAGTCAACTATGGGGAAAAAAAAAAGGGGGGGGGAGGTAAAAAAATATTTGCACCAGAAATATGTATATTAATGTTTCTTATAAACTGATGTGTACCGTATTTTTTTCATTTTTGGACTGTCCTAATTTGCTTCCTGTCTGCAATCGACTATTATTGTTGGAAAGACCTAAAAATAAGAACTTTTTTATATATATATTTAATAAAACAAATTAACATCCATAATAGAATTTAAACCATC
Source organism: Bombina bombina (assembly GCF_027579735.1). Classification (NCBI taxonomy): domain Eukaryota; kingdom Metazoa; phylum Chordata; class Amphibia; order Anura; family Bombinatoridae; genus Bombina; species Bombina bombina. The sequence goes on from NC_069501.1 coordinate 816,090,546, forward strand.
AGGATGTTTGGATTGTAACTTGAAAATCCAAAATACTTCTTTTTGATCCAATAACCTTTCCCTGTCACCTCCTCTCCTATGTCTGGGGATATGATCAATACCTTGTATTTGTAATAGAGAATCATTAGATTGATGTTCATATTTGAAATGCTTAGCTATAGGGGTATTACTGTCTGGGTTACTGATATCTCTGAGATGTTGAAGGGCTCTGTCCCTGAGGGCCCGTTTGGTACGTCCCACTTACTGTTTGCTACAGCCCTTACATGTCAATAGATAAATTACATGTGTCGTGTTACATGTTATATTATATCTAATCTCATAAATTGTTTTAGTCACTGTCGATTAAAATTTCATTCCACTTTTAATATATTGGCAAGTTTTACATATGTTGCCACTACATTTATGGCAACCCAAGCGAGTTGAGAGCTATGTATTATGTTGTTGCTTGGGTAGCATAGAAGGGGAAAGAATTGTCCTAAGAGTTTTTGCCCTTCTAGTAGAAAAATTGCAACCCTTGGATGAAATGGCATTTAGTTTTTTGTCACCTTTGAGTATAGTTAGACAGCTCTGAACAATGTTTCTTATTTTTGTATAATCTCTACTATAAGTAGTATTAAAAGTAAGTTTAGAATTGAAATTAGTTTTTTTCTTTTTGTATTTTACTAAATTTTCTCTGGGTATATTATTAACCCTCTCTCTCGTTGTATCAAGTAATTTGGTGTTGTCGTGTATCTTCAACATGTTCCTGGTATTTTGTATTGTTGGTACAATTTCTTTTTGTACGGATATATTGTCCATAAGGAATGGATTGGAGTGTGTGTTGAGGATGACAGGAAGAATAATGTAAAATAGTGTTCCCTTCAGTTGTTTTTCTGTAGAAGTCTACTTCTATAGAATTGGAGCAAGCCACCAATGTGACATCCAAAAAGTTGATGTGTGTAAAACTATGTTCCATGGTAAAAGAAAGATTGAAGTGATTGGTGTTAATATAATCATAAAACTGTGAAACAAGATGGTCCTCACCATACCATATTATAAGAAGATCATCTATGTATCTTCCGAAATAAATAATATTCGGCCAGATTACGAGTTTTGCGGTATGAGGGGTGCAGTGTTAACTTGCAAGTTATTCTCACCGCTCACTTACCTACAGCGCTGGTATTACAGGTTTTTCTAAACCTGGCGTTAAAAGGCAACAAGTGAGCGTAGAGAAAAAATTGTGCTCCATAACGCACTCCAATACCAGCGCTGCTTAAGTCAGCGGTGAGCTGGTTGTACGTGCTCGTGCACGATTTCCACATAGACATCAATGGGGAGAGCCAGCTGAGAAAAAGTCTAACACCTGCCAAAAAGAAGCGTAAAGCTCAGTAACGCAGCCCCATTGATTCCTATGGGGAAACACATTTTATGTTTACACCTAACAACCTAACATGAACTCCGAGTCTAAACACCCCTAATCTTACACTTATTAACCCCTAATCTGCCGCCCCCGACATCTCCGACACCTACATTATACTTATTAACCCCTAATCTGCTGCTCCGGACATCGCCACCACCTACATTATACTTATGAACCCCTAATCTGCTACACCCAACATCGCCGACACCTACATTATATTTATTAACTCCTAATCTGCTGCCCACAACATTGCTGACACCTACATAGTATATTAACTATTTACTAACTACCTAGCTAAAATAAATACAAATTTACCTGTAAAATAAAACCTAACCTAAGTTATACTAACACCTAACACTACACTACAATTAAATAAATTACCTAACAATAAATTACAGAAAATAAAAAACAAATTACAAGATCTTTTAACTAATTACACATAATCTAATAGCCCTATCAACATAAAAAAGCCCCCCCCCCCAAAAAATAAAAAACCCCCTAGACTAAACTAAACTACCAATAGCCCTTAAAAGGGCCTTTTGCGGGGCATTGCCCAAAAGAAATCAGCTCTTTTACCTGTAAAAAAAATACAAACAACCCCCCCAACAGTAAAACCCACCACCCACTCAACCAATCCCCCAAATAAAAGCCTAACTAAAAAAACCTAAGCTCCCAATTGCCCTGAAAGGGCATTTGGATGGGCATTGCCCTTAAAAGGGCATTTAGCTCTATTGCGGCCCAAAGCCCTAACCTAAAAATAAAACCCACCCAATACACCCTTAAAAAATCCTAACACTAACCCCCGAAGATTCACTTACCTGGAGAAGTCTTCATCCAAGCGGCAAGATGTCCTCAACAAAGCCGGCAGAAGTGGTCCTCCAGACAGGCAGAAGTAGTTCTCTAGACGGGCAGAAGTCTTCATCCAGACGGCATCTTCTATCTTCATCTTTCCGACGCGAAGCGGCTCCATCTTCAAGACATCAGGTGTGGAGCATCCTCTTCCAACGACGTCTTCTTGCTGAATGAAGGTACCTTTAAGTGACGTCATCCAAGATGGCGTCCCTTAGATTCCAATTGACTGATAGAATTCTATCAGCCAATCGGAATTAAGGTTGAAAAAATCCTATTGGCTGATGCAATCAGCCAATAGGATTAAACTTCAATCCTATTGGCTGATCCAATCAGCCAATAGGATTGAGCTTGCATTCTATTGGCTGTTCCAATCAGCAGATTAGGGGTTAATAAATGTAGGTAGGTGGCGGCGATGTTAGGGCCTCGGTTTAGGGGTTAATAGGTAGTTTATGGGTGTTAGTGTACTTTTTAGCACTTTAGTTATGAGTTTTATGCTACAGCGTTGTAGTGTAAAACTCATAACTACTGACTTTAGAATGCGGTACGAATCTTGACAGGGTAGGGTGTATCGTTCACTTTTTGGCCTCCCAGGACAAGCTCGTAATACTGGCACTATGGAAGTCCCATAGAAAAAAGACTATACGCACTTTGCGTAAGTTGATTTGCGGTAAGGCCAAAAAGTGTGCGGTGCCCCTAAATCTTTAAGACTTGTAATACCAGTGGGAGTAAAAAAGCAGCGTTATAAGGCTTAATGCTGCTTTTTTACTCCTAACGCAAGACTCTTAATCTAGCCAATTGTATCTAAAAGGGTTGTTATCTCCAAAGATGTGGCACAGCTCCCAGAATCCCATATAGAGATTTGCATAAGACGGCGCAAACATCACGCCCATAGCTGTGCTACATCTCTGGAGATAGCATTTACCCTCAAAAAGAAAAAAATGATGTGTAAGCAGGTATTCTGCAATTAAGCAGAGAAAATGAATAGTGTCGTCATCATACAGAGATAGAGGCCTCTATTTAACAAGCTCCGTAAGGAGCTTGATGGCCCCTGTTTCTGGCAAGTCTTCAGACTCGCCAGAAACAGCAGTTATGAAGCAGCGGTCACAAAGACATCTATTCCCCATACCAAAGGTCTTAATTCCTTAGAACACTTTTTGTACACTTCGGCCCCAAGTTATCAAGGTCTGTCGGGTTGATTGACAGCCCCCTGCTGGCGGCCTATTGGCCGCGAGTCTGCAGGGGGTGGCGTTGCACCAGCAGATCTTGTGAGCTGCTGGTGCAATGCTGAATATGGCGAGCGTATTGCTCGCTATATTCAGCGAGGTCTGTCGGACCTGATCCGCACTGTCGGATCAGGTCCGACAGACCTTGATAACTTGGGGCCGAAGTGTACAAAAAGTGTTCTAAGGAATTAAGACCTTTGGTATGGGGAATAGATGTGTATAGTGATGAAACATCAAGAGTGATAAATCTATAAGTGTTTTTCCATTCTACATCCTCAATTTGTTTAATTAATGTTGTAGTATCTTTCAGGTAACCAGGTAATATGGTGACAATGGGTTGTAAAAAAAACTGTCTAAAAAATTAGAGATGTTTGTATTAAGTGATCCTATGCATTCCACAATTGGGCGACCTGGAGGGTTAATCATACTTTTGTGAAGTGTTGGCAGATAGTGGAAAATGGGCATTTCAGGACATTTTGGTATGAGGCTGTCAGCCACCTTGGAAGAAATAATACCATCATTTCTAGCCCCTTCCACTAGTTGACAAAGTAACGGCTAGATTTAGAGTTGGGCGGTAGCCGTGAAAACCAGCGTTAGAGGCTCCTAACGCTGGTTTTGGGCTACCGCCGGTATTTAGGGTCAGTCATTAAGGGGTCTAACGCTCACTTTCCAGCCTCGACTTTTCCATACCGCAGATCCCCTTATGTCAATTGTGTATCCTATCTTTTCAATGGGATCTTTCTAATGCTGGTATTTAGAGTCTTGGTTGGAGTGAGAGTTAGAACTCTAACGCAGAAAAAAGTCAGTAGTTAAGAGCTTTCTGGGCTAACGCCGGTTCATAAAGCTCTTAACTACTGTGCTCTACAGTACACTAACACCCATAAACTACCTATGTACCCCTAAACCGAGGTCCCCCCACATCGCCGCCACTCTATTAAATTTTTTAACCCCTAATCTGCCGACCGCCACCTACGTTATCCTTATGTACCCCTAATCTGCTGCCCCTAACACCGCCGACCGATCAGCCAATCAGATTGAGCTCGCATTCTTTTGGCTGATCGGAACAGCCAATAGAATGCAAGCTCAATCTGATTGGCTGATCGGATCAGCCAATCGGATTGAACTTGATTCTGATTGGCTGATTCCATCAGCCAATCAGAATTTTCCTACCTTAATTCCGATTGGCTGATAGAATCCTATCAGCCAATCAGAATTCGAGGGACGCCATCTTGGATGACGTCCCTTAAAGGAACCGTCATTCTTCAGTTGGACGTCGGAGGAAGAAGATTGATCCGCGCTGGAGGTCTTCACGATGGAGCCGTTCCTCATCGGATGAAGATAGAAGATGCCGCTTGGATCAAGATGGTTGCCGGTCTGGATCGCCTCTTCTTCCCGGATAGGATGAAGACTTTAAAGCCTCTTCTGGACCTCTTCAGCCGCCGGATGATGGATGTCTAGCCCCCGCTTGGGTTGGATGAAGATTTCGGAGCCAGGACCGATCGGTGATACCCGGCGAGGTGAAGATAAGGTAGGAAGATCTTCAGGGGCTTAGTGTTAGGTTTATTTAAGGGGGGTTTGGGTTAGATTAGGGGTATGTGGGTGGTGGGTTGTAATGTTGGGGGGGGTATTGTATGTTTTTTTTTACAGGCAAAAGAGCTGAATTCTTTGGGGCATGCCCCACAAAAGGTCCTTTTAAGGGCTGGTAAGGTAAAAGAGCTTTGAACTTTTTTAATTTAGAATAGGGTAGGGCATTTTTTTATTTTGGGGGGCTTTGTTATTTTATTAGGGGGCTTAGAGTAGGTGTAATTAGTTTAAAATTGTAATATTTTTCTGATGTTTGTAAATATTTTTTTATTTTTTGTAACTTATTTCTTTTTTATTTTTTGTACTTTAGTTAGTTTATTTCATTGTATTTATTTGTAGATATTGTATTTAATTAATTTATTGATAGTGTAGTGTTAGGTTTAATTGTAGGTAATTGTAGGTATTTTATTTAATTAATTTATTGATAGTGTAGTGTTAGGTTTAATTGTAACTTAGGTTAGGATTTATTTTACAGGTAATTTTGTAATTATTTTAACTATTTTAGCTATTAAATAGTTCTTAACTATTTAATAGCTATTGTACCTGGTTAAAATAAATACAAAGTTACCTGTAAAATAAATATAAATCCTAAAATAGCTACAATATAATTATTCGTTATATTGTAGCTATATTAGGGTTTATTTTACAGGTAAGTATTTAGCTTCAAATAGGAATAATTTATTTAATAAGAGTTAATTAATTTCGTTAGATTTAAATTATATTTAAGTTAGGGGGGTGTTAGTGTTAGGGTTAGACTTAGCTTTAGGGGTTAATCCATTTATTACATTAGCGGCGAGATTCGGTCGGCAGATTAGGGGTTAATAATTGAAGTTAGGTGTCGGTGATGTTAGGGAGGGCAGATTAGGGGTTAATACTATTTATTATAGGGTTATTGAGGCGGGAGTGAGGCGGATTAGGGGTTAATAACTTTATTATAGTAGCGGTGCGGTCCGCTCGGCAGATTAGGGGTTAATAAGTGTAGGCAGGTGGAGGCAACGTTGAGGGGGGCAGATTAGGGGTTAATAAATATAATATAGGGGTCGGCGGTGTTAGGGGCAGCAGATTAGGGGTACATAGCTATAATGTAGGTGGCGGTGGTGTACGGAGCGGCAGATTAGGGGTTAATAATAATATGCAGGGGTCAGCGATAGCGGGGGCGGCAGAATAGGGGTTAATAAGTGTAAGGTTAGGGGTGTTTAGACTCGGGGTTAGAGTGTTAGGTGCAGACGTAGGAAGTGTTTCCCCATAGGAAACAATGGGGCTGCGTTAGGAGCTGAACGCGGCTTTTTTGCAGGTGTTAGGTTTTTTTTCAGCTCAAACAGCCCCATTGTTTCCTATGGGGGAATCGTGCACGAGCACGTTTTTTAGGCTGGCCGCGTCCGTAAGCACCGCTGGTATCGAGAGTTTCAGTGGCGTTAAATTATGCTCTACGCTCCCTAACGCACTGAAAACCAAGCCATTCTGTGAACTCTAAATACCAGCGGTATTTAAAAGGTGCGGGGGAAAAAAAGCATGCGTAGCTAACGCACCCCTTTGGCCACAAAACTCTAAATCTAGGCCTAAGTGTGTAAATATGTCAGTCGGATCAGACAAGCGAGGTTCGTAGGTGTGTATGTCACTAAGTTGTCTATTAGATTCTACTACATAATCATCTTTATTTAAAATCACCACATTTCCTCCCTTGTCTGATTCCTTTATGGCAATATTGGTATCATGGCTTAAATCTCGCAGGGTTTTTTTTTCCTGTGTATTAAGGTTATCTGAATAGTGTCTGCCTTGTAAATTAACAAGGTTTTAATTCTTATTGTCCAATTCAATAAGAAGACTTTAAACAGTTTGTTGGAATACTTGAAGAGTAGGGCCCCTAGAATTAATGGGGTAAAAGTGACTTTTAGGTTTAAATTGACTCAGATCTATGTCCTGAACAGTTGGACCACTACGTGTGGAATGTGTTCCCTCATTCTCCACTAGTATTTTTTGCATGTCATTGACAATGCTAATTTCTTCAAATGAGAGAGTGGAGGTAACACAATCAACAGGAGGGTCCACTGATCCTGAATTGTCCAAAGTATCTTCCTTAAAAAAATGTTTCTTAAGTGTAAGGTCCCTTACAAATCTGTTTAAATCCAAAATAGTGGAGAAAAGATCAAAGCTACAGCTCGGTGAAAAACCTAAACCCTTATTCAATAATGCAGTTTCATGTATAGTTAACTGTCTATCAGACAAGTTAACAACATTATTTAATAATGTGTCGGTTTGTGAGGTGTTCTCTTTCTCTGAGGGTATGTGTAACCATTTATGTCCCCGTCCTCTGCCCCCTCTGCGTACTTTCTTTTTATTTTTGATTTGGGTTGAGATAAACCTACCCCATTTTTTGACTGGGAGCTTGTATGTGGGACAGGTGGATGTAGGACAGAAATGGTTTCCCTGATGATATTAGGGTTAGTCTCCTGTGGAGTTTTAGTATCAGAAGTATATATTCACTGCCTCTGTTAATCTGCACGTCTGCTTGCCTTCCTTTTCGCTTTTGTATTTGAATAAAATAATCAATATGCATTGACCTTTATCATATGATAAATATATGAGATTTCTACTTATTCTAGATGTTATGTCCTGATATTTTTTTCTTAATGTAAATGCTCAGTATCGTGTCATGTATGGCTTCCACATGGTTGATCTTCAAATATAGTACTGTGAGCATATATTTCTAATGTAACTCTTAAAAGGACATGAAACCAGAATTTTTTTTTTTTTTTAATTTAACATACATTTTTAACCAGGTTTGCAATTATCTTCTATTCTCAAAAGTGCTTCAGTCTCTTGGTATAATGTGTTGAATGAGCATCAATACACTACTATATTTTAAGTAAACACATGGGTGAGTTAATGACAATCGGTAGGTATATGCAGCCACCAATCAGCAGAGAAGTCCTAGATTAACCTTTCTGCAAAGGATAACAATATAACGAGTCAAAGAATGTGAGTAAGTGTGAATGTTGTTTAAAATGTTAGACTCTCAAAATCATGTAAGTGAATGTTCTGCTTTCATACATCTTCTAAATGAAATGTCTTTCTTAAAAAATGCAAACACTACATAATGTAGCTTTAAAAAAATACACTTTATTTAACACATCGAGAGAAATATGGCATTTAGGCTTAGTATCCTATTCAAATATTTTCTTGTTTTAACAAGTATGTGTAGATATACCAATAAGTCCTAAGGATTAGTATATGTTAGCATATGTTTTGTTTAAAGGGACAGTCAAGGCAAGAAAAACATTAATGATTTAAATATGAAATGCAATTTTCTTCAAATTTCTATTAAACTTTTATCCCCAATTTATCTTTGTTCTCTTGGAGTTCTTAGTTGAAAGCTAAACCGAGGAGGTTCATATGCTCATTTCGTAGACCTTAAAGTGTGCCTCTAATCTGAATGCATTTTGACCACTAGAGGGCATTAGTTAATGTGTCATGCAGTGTAGTTACCCTGGAGTGATCACTGATTGGCTGAAATGCCGGTCTGTGAAAAGAAATGAAATAAGTGGTCATTTTGCAGAGGCATAGATACAAGATTAATCACAGAAGTAAAACATGTATTTCTATTACAGTCTTGTTATTCAAAACTTGATAATGCGTAATAAAGGGTTTTATTTTTAACCAACAATAATTCATGTTATGAGTGTCCCTTTAAGCTGTGTTATTGGCATGTGATGATATGGTCTCCACACACTTGTAAAACACACTCTGCAGACAATCTGCCTCCATGGACCCAGTCCCATAGAAGCCTATTCAATACAGGGTGTGCTCCACAAGTGTAAGAAGACCACATCATCACATACCTATCCTTTACACATTAAATAAATCATATATACAAAATTACTTCCTCTTCCTTCCCCTCTTCCCTCGAGACTGAGGCTCTGGGAGGGGCAACTGCCCCCTCCGACGAGTTCTCATAGGAGATGTTTGGGGAAGAAGGGGAAGAGGAGTACTATGAGTGGTTAAGGGATCAACAGGCTGAGGATGACTTTGAGGCAGAGGAGAAGTTGGAGGAGGCCCAGGAGCAGATGGGGCAGGAGCAGATGGTGCGTTTGACACCTCCCGGAGGACCTGCAACATATTATTGAGAGCATTCAAAATATCTCTTTGTCCTTCGCGAATTTCATTCAGTACTCCAGTCAGGTACACTCTGTATGCCGCCTGTTCCCTCCGAGAGGCACACATCTCCTCGAGGAAATCAGTCAAGATCTGCATCTCTGGTATCTCTGGGGGGGGTGTTCTTCTGAGGAGCTGATGCACGGCGGGCTGCTGCTGCACAGGGGGCTGCTGCAGGGATCTCTTCTGCAGCGGGGGCTTCTTCAGGGGATGATGGTGCAGGGATATCTTTCAGGTCTCCCCGAGGTGGCGAGTCATCTGCATCCCTCTCATGCCTGGGTGAAGGAGGAGCCTGTGGGTGCTGTGCTTCCTCCTCCCCAGCCTCAGACTCTGTATATTTGAAAAAGAAAGAAATCGAGATATTAGCACAGTTCCAAATAAAGACGTACATTTTCTATTTAAAAGTGTATTAATGAGGCTGCCTTCGTAATTATATTGGAAGCAAAAGCAATCAATACGATTTCAGCATTTGCAAACCCGTCTTTCTGATATCTATATGGTCAATCTGAATGTCTTTTTGTGTTTGTCTTAAATCTGTTTAAATGCACACCTAAACTGTAGACTAGATACTAATGTGATGGCTTTTCTTGAAATGCAACTTTTGCAAGGTAATTGTGAATGCGTTTACGTAATAATGTATAAAAAAGCATAATTCATGCGTAAAAGTCATATCCTTAAATAATTTTTAACAACATTATTTAATAATGTGTCGGTTTGTGAGGTGTTCTCTTTCTCTGAGGGTATCTGTAACCATTTATGTCCTCGTCCTCTGCCCCCTCTGCGTACTTTCTTTTTATTTTTGATTTGGGTTGAGATAAACCTACCCCGTTTTTTGACTGGGAGCTTGTATGTGGCACAGGTGGATCTAGGACAGAAATGGTTTCCCTGATGATATTAGGGTTAGTCTCCTGTGGAGTTTTAGTATCAGAAGTATATATTCACCGCCTCTGTTAATCTGCACGTCTGCTTGCCTTCCTTTTCGCTTTTGTATTTGAATAAAATAATCAATATGCATTGACCTTTATCATATGATAAATATATGAGATTTCTACTTATTCTAGATGTTATGTCCTGATATTTTTTTCTTAATGTAAATGCTCAGTATCGTGTCATGTATGGCTTCCACATGGTTGATCTTCAAATATAGTATTGTGAGCATATATTTCTAATGTAACTCTTAAAAGGACATGAAACCAGAATTTTTGATTTTTTTTTTTAATTTAACATACATTTTTAACCAGGTTTGCAATTATCTTCTATTCTCAAAAGTGCTTCAGTCTCTTGGTATAATGTGTTGAATGAGCATCAATACACTACTATATTTTAAGTAAACACATGGGTGAGTCAATGACAATCGGTAGGTATATGCAGCCACCAATCAGCAGAGAAGTCCTAGATAAACCTTTCTGCAAAGGATAACAATATAACGAGTCAAAGAATGTGAGTAAGTGTGAATGTTGTTTAAAATGTTAGACTCTCAAAATCATGTAAGTGAATGTTCTGCTTTCATACATCTTCTAAATGAAATGTCTTTCTTAAAAAATGCAAACACTACATAATGTAGCTTTAAAAAAATACACTTTATTTAACACATCGAGAGAAATATGGCATTTAGGCTTAGTATCCTATTCAAATATTTTCTTGTTTTAACAAGTATGTGTAGATATACCAATAAGCCCTAAGGATTAGTATACGTTAGCATATGTTCTTGTTTAAAGGGACAGTCAAGGCAAGAAAAACATTAATGATTTAAATATGAAATGCAATTTTCTTCAAATTTCTATTAAACTTTTATCCCCAATTTATCTTTGTTCTCTTGGAGTTCTTAGTTGAAAGCTAAACCGAGGAGGTTCATATGCTCATTTCGTAGACCTTAAAGTGTGCCTCTAATCTGAATGCATTTTGACCACTAGAGGGCATTAGTTAATGTGTCATGCAGTGTAGTTACCCTGGAGTGATCACTGATTGGCTGAAATGCCGGTCTGTGAAAAGAAATGAAATAAGTGGTCATTTTGCAGAGGCATAGATACAAGATTAATCACAGAAGTAAAACATGTATTTCTATTACAGTCTTGTTATTCAAAACTTGATAATGCGTAATAAAGGGTTTTATTTTTAACCAACAATAATTCATGTTATGAGTGTCCCTTTAAGCTGTGTTATTGGCATGTGATGATGTGGTCTCCACACACTTGTAAAACACACTCTGCAGACAATCTGCCTCCATGGACCCAGTCCCATAGAAGCCTATTCAATACAGGGTGTGCTCCACAAGTGTAAGAAGACCACATCATCACATACCTATCCTTTACACATTAAATAAATCATATATACAAAATTACTTCCTCTTCCTTCTCCTCTTCCCTCGAGACTGAGGCTCTGGGGGGGGGCAACTGCCCCCTCCGACGAGTTCTCATAGGAGATGTTTGGGGAAGAAGGGGAGGAGGAGTACTATGAGTGGTTAAGGGATCAACAGGCTGAGGATGACTTTGAGGCAGAGGAGAAGTTGGAGGAGGCCCAGGAGCAGATGGGGCAGGAGCAGATGGTGCGTTTGACACCTCCCGGAGGACCTGCAACATATTATTGAGAGCATTCAAAATATCTCTTTGTCCTTCGCGAATTTCATTCAGTACTCCAGTCAGGTACACTCTGTATGCCGCCTGTTCCCTCTGAGAGGCACACATCTCCTCGAGGAAATCAGTCAAGATCTGCATCTCTGGTATCTCTGGGGGGGGGGGTTCTTCTGAGGAGCTGATGCATGGAGGGCTGCTGCTGCACAGGGGGCTGCTGCAGGGATCTCTTCTGCAGCGGGGGCTTCTTCAGGGGATGATGGTGCAGGGATATCTTTCAGGTCTCCCCGAGGTGGCGAGTCATCTGCATCTCTCTCATGCCTGGGTGAAGGAGGAGCCTGTGGGTGCTGTGCTTCCTCCTCCCCAGCCGCAGACTCTGTGTATTTGAAAAAGAAAGAAATCGAGATATTAGCAATGTTCCAAATAAAGACGTACATTTTCTATTTAAAAGTGTATTAATGAGGCTGCCTTCGTAATTATATTGGAAGCAAAAGCAATACGATTTTAGCATTTGCAAACCCGTCTTTCTGATATCTATATGTTCAATCTGAATGTCTTTTTGCATTTGTCTTAAATCTGTTTAAATGCACACCTAAACTGTAGACTAGATACTAATGTGATGGCTTTTCTTGAAATGCAACTTTTGCAAGGTAATTGTGAATGCGTTTATGTAATAATGTATAAAAAAAGCATAATTCATGCGTAAAAGTCATATCCTTAAATAATTTTTGCAAGTGAATGGGTTATGAGGTGGATGTAAAGAGATTAGTAAATGAGCTTACCGGCAGATGAGAGGGGCAGGTTCCTGGTATCAACTCCTCCGATAACGACTATGGCCACCTCAGAGATGTTGGGACGCAGCATTTCCTCCCTGTGGGAAAACTAAAAAAAAATCCGGACCGCCACCGGTCACTTGTGAGCTTTCTATTCAGTTCAGCTCTGCAGTCCCGGTAACAGTGCTGAATAGACTTCACATCCCTGTTATAGACCCCCACTGCATTAACGGCATCCCTGATCTCGTTCCACAACTTCCTCTTTTCTGAAGGGGTGGCCCTCGGTGCCTGCAGCCACCTAGCCCTCTCCAAATAAGCCTCTATGAGGGCCTCCTTCTCATCCATAGTATACCTCTCCTCCCTCTGCCTGGGCTTCCCATGCATTGTGAGCCTCTGTTCTCTGGACTGTGAAGCTCCCTGTCTATGCTGAAGACCACTGGGCCCAGCCACTTGTGAATCTTTCACAAAGTGGCCGTGTCCACCCACCCCTTCCTCTCCCCCTTCCTCTCCCCCTTCCTGTCCCCCTTCCTGTCCAGTTCCTCTCCCCCTTCCTCTGATCCTCCCTCTCTCCTGCCTAAACTCCTGCCTAACCTCCTCTGCAAGCTCATCCCTAAACTCAGCCCTAGCCTCCTGCCTAATGAGCTCTAATAGCTGCGGGCTAATCTGCCCCCTATCCCCACCTCCCGACATACTCAAACAAAATGTGAAGGTGCCCAAATGAAAGGGGGTCAAAATAATGAACAAAAAGTAAAAAGTGCTCAAAGTGTGAATGGGATATAAATAAAAGTGGGTAAGGGGTATTAAACAGACAACGTATGTTGAAAAAGACGAAAATGAGGATATGTAAACAAGAAGTTCTTGCAAAACAAAACAAAAATAAAACTATGGGATGGGAATGGGATGAAAGGGATTGGGGTATGGGATGAAAGGGAATGAGATATGGGATGAAATGGAATGGAGTGTAGTATGAGAGGGAATGGGGTATGGAGTGCATGTAGGGTTAGTGATAAGTGTATGTATGTATTGAATGTGTTTGCGTGTAAATGTGTTTATATAATGAATGTAGGAACAAAACACTTGCACACTCACCCAAACAAACTCTCGCTCACTAACTCGCTCTCTCACTAACTAACTAACTCTCACACTAACTAACTCTCACACTAACTCGCTCTCTCACTAACTAACTCTCACACTAACTCACTCTCACTAACTAACTAACTCTCACATTAACTAACTCTCACACTAACTAACTCTAACTAAATCACACTAAATCTCTCTACTCTCAAATCTCTCCAAACCCTCCAACGCCTAGACCTGCACCTAACTGGACAAATCATTACAGTCAAAGAAGCCATGCTTAGAGCGTGCTTATATACTCTATGTAAATGTTTAATGATGTACCGGTTTGCAAAGTAAAGGAGGTTCAGGTGTGCTTTCTTTGTAATTAGTATGTGTGCAATGTGGAGTAGTTGTTTGAATTTGCGCATGCTCATATTGAGTTTGTAAATGCACCTATGTATTTGTGTAATGTGTATAATGCGATGATGTGATAGTGATCGTTTTGCATAGCATTCTCCAAAAGTAGTATTTCTAAATGTAAATGCTGATTTGTGATGGTCTCGTATTTGTCATGTGCTGTAAATGTTTATTTATACTAATGTTACATAATCTGCAATGTGAATGTATTGTTTGTGTATCAGTGTGCAATTCTTTTTCCATGTTGTTTTGTTCTGTGTTGCAAGATCTCAACGTATTTAGTGATTCCTCGTTTAGTGTAAATGTTGTGCATTATTTTTTGCTTACGATTGTGAATGTTGAATGCGTATGTGCTAGGTTATGTGAGTGATTGTTGTTTGTACATTTGAGCTGAGTGTTTTGTTGTGCATTATTTCGTATACGTAATATGAGAGAGCAGTGTGTATTTCTCGCGAGATCAAGTGTTAGATGAAAAATCCCTGATTAGTTCATTTAGCATTGATCTCTATGGGAGAATCTTTAACGCTCACATGATTACGCTTATTAAATAAACGCGGTACTCGTGTTACCGCGACGCGTTATGAGGTTGTTTTCAGACTTGTAATACCTACGTTATAATAAGTGCACAATGGAAATAACGTATACGATATTAGCGAGCAGCCATAACGCAAAACTCGTAATTTGGCTGTGTGGAACACCCAATCCCCCGCCTTTTTTATCTTTTGTTAGGGTAGATCTATTAATCCTGGGCTTTTTTCCCTCCAATATGAAATTATTAATTTCTTTTTGTATGCGGTGCAGCTCGGCTACCGGGACCGACACTGGTAATGACCTAAAAAGATAAAGCAATTTGGGTAGTATGGTCATTTTAGTAGCCACTATCCTACCGTAGAAGGAAATGTTCTCCCTAGTCCAGCTATTTATGAGATTTTTAATTTGTAGGAACATTGGTTTATAGTTAAGTGGGAATAGGGAATTAATGTTGTTTGAGAGGTTGATCCCTAAATATTTGAGGCCTTTGTGTGCCCAAGAAAATCCAAAATTAATCTCAAGGAGTTTTTTCGTGTCTGCAGGGTAGGTGTATACTCAGACCCAATAGTTTTTTCACGGTCAATAGTGATCCTCGTAATGTCGTTCCCCCAAGACATAAATGCTCAGATTTTGTTAGGTCCCTCAGCAAGTCATGTTTATGGGGTGAGGCTCTTAATAGGTGTGTTAGCTGTACATACTTGAGCCACTTAGAGAAGACCCCCCCAGCAAGCTCCGAGAGCTGTGATTGTGGTCGTAGTTTCCCAATCTCTATCAAGCTAGTAAATAGAATGGAATAGCCTATGTCCCTAGGGCAGTTATCATCAGAGATGATTCCTCACGCAAATTCTGCGTTTAGGGGGATTGGTGTCATTGGGGAAATGGGTGTGGAGATTCCCTTTGCGTTGGCGCGAACTGTATCCCATGTTTGGAAGATGTGGGCATATAGTGGTGATGCTCTAGCTAGGGTTGGTCTGCTTGTGTGCTTAATCCAGCATAACAGGCCTATCATGGGTGAGGTTAATAAGTAGGAGTCAATAGACGCCCATGCTTTAGTGTAATTCTTTTCATGCCATTCCAGTACCCTTTGTAGTGCTACAGCTTTATAATAATGAAGAATTGATGGGACGCCCTTACCTCCCCTAAATTATGGTTTCATCAATACTTTTTTTATAATACGCGGCTTAATGTTACCCCATACAAATGTGTTTATCAGTGACTGAACCTGAGTTAGATAAGTCATTGGCAAGTGGATCAGGACTGCTTGGAGGATGTAAAGCAATTGGGGAAGAAAAGTCATCTTGACAGATTGTATCCTACCCCACCAGGACAGGGGTCTTTGTTGCCATGTATCGAGCTCTTTCTTAATTTTGTGTAGGATAGGCAGATAGTTATGTTTGAATAATTTATTACTAGAGGGGGTAAGATAAATTCCCAAGTATTTAATTTTATCGTTATGTAGTCTATATGGGCAGTACGCTTGCAGAGCCTCAAAATTCTCTTTTTTCAAATTTATATTGAGGATTTCTGATTTTTGAGCATTGATTAAGAAATTGGAATGGGTACTGAATTTGTTGAAGGGAGATGGACGGGGAGGTGAGTAGGGTTAGCACATCGTCCGCATATAAAGTTATTTTATAATTATTGGGGCCTAATTGGAGACCGGTAATTTCAGAGTTATTACTGACATGGGAAGCTAATACTTCCATGGAGATTGCAAAGAGCAACGGAGACAGGGTGCATCCGTGTCTTGTGCCATTCCGAATATCAAAGCTATCTGACAAAAACCCATTAACTCTGACTCTGGCAGATGGTTGTTTGTAAATGCTAAATATTTATGTGGATCATTTTAGTTCCAACGCCAAAAGCAAGGAGGCATTTTCTTAGGAAATTCCAGTCCAACCGGTAAAACACTTTTTCAGCATCAGTTGAGATTAAAATAGAAGGTGTATCTGACCGGTTGGACTGCTCAATCAGTTTGTATTATCCCGTGCCTCTCTCCTTGGCACGAAGCCCGTTTGATCAACGTGTATAATGTGGGGCAGAATCGTGTTGAGTCGCATTGCCAGTATCTTAGCATATAATTTGAGGTCAGTGTTTAACAGAGATATGGGCCTATAGTTTCCTACTTTGGTCAGATCTTTGTCCAGCTTTGGTATAACCGATATGTGTGCCTCAGAAATATATTTAGACCAAGATGCTGAGTTGTCAATGGATTGAAACATAGATGTAAGGTAGGGGAATAGCTGGCTCTGAAAAGGCTTTAAGTATAAATTAGGAAAACCGTCTGGGCCCGGACTTTTATGTAAGGGTAAGGACTTAATAGCTATATGTACTTTTTGCACACTAATAGGTTCATCCAGTGCCTCCGCCTGCTCCTCAGAAACAGTAGGGAGCTTGGCTTCTGAGATGTATTGTTCCGTAGCCACACGGGTAGCCGCAGAGGGCGGTTCCGGTAGATTATATAGTTTACTGTAAAATTGTTTAAATTGATCAGCTATGTGTGGACTTCCTACTTCCTGGTTATTGGAAGCTTCTATTAGTTTTTGTATATATGCGTTGTTTTTTTCCTTTAGAGTTTTTGCTAGGGATGGGACAATTTTGTTTGAATTGGCCAGGTACGATTATTTTAAGTATAGAGCTTTGTTCTGGGCTTCTTTATATAATAGCTGGTTCAATTCATTCCTTGTCTGCCTCAATTTAGTGGATAGGGAACTATCTTGTGGGGCCATTTGATGCTAATTTTCTAGGTGTCGGAGTTCCTGCAAAATATACAGATATTTTTCCCTATATTGTTTAGTTCGGTGGGCTTTGTGTTTAATAAGCTCTCCTCGTATTACCGACTTGTGTGCTTCCCATAATGTGTGTAGGGAAATATCAGCCGTGTCATTTAATCTAAAATATTCCGTTAGGGACTCTCTGCCAGATTTGTGGTTATGGTGGGATTTTTGAGCAGGGACTCGTCCATCTTCCATGTGAATGGAGACAAGGGCGTGTCAACCCAATTCAGGGTAACCGATACCATAGCATGATCCGACCAACTGGTCGGTTCAATAGCCGAGTCCCTAATTATACTGTACGTAAGCTGGTCTACAAATACATAATCTATACGGGAGTATGCTTATGAGGAAAAGAGTAAAAAGTATAATTTGGTTGCCCAGGGTGTTTTACTCTCCACACATCAAGCAGAGCAAGGCGGTGGATATGGAACGTCATGTCCATGATGGCTTTGGGAGGGGTACCACTGCTGCCTATGGAACAATCTATGGTGGGTTCAAATGCAATGTTAAAATCCCCCACTAAAATTAAGGATCCTTTCTGAGTCTGGAGAATTTTACTTGTGATGCCCTAGAGGAATTTAACCTGTTTGGTGTTAGGTGCGTAAATGTTTACTAATGTAGTGGGGCAATTATAGAGGAGGCCCGTGACAATAAGCCATCTGCCCCCAGCATCTGCCTCAACATTTTGTGGTTGGAAGGGTGTCGCTCTGTGAATTAAAATCCCAACCCCCCCCCCCTTTCTTTCTAACATTAGATGCAAAAAATCCTGTGGGGATCCTTTCTGAGTCTGGAGAATTTTACTTGTGATGCCCTAGAGGAATTTAACCTGTTTGGTGTTAGGTGCGTAAATGTTTACTAATGTAGTGGGGCGATTATAGAGGAGGCCCGTGACAATAAGCCATCTGCCCCCAGCATCTGCCTCAACATTTTGTGGTTGGAAGGGTGTCGCTCTGTGAATTAAAATCCCAACCCCCCCTTTCTTTCTAACATTAGATGCAAAAAATCCTGTGGGGAACTCTCTATCTGAAAATCTAGGTGGGCAGTCCTTAGGGAAGCGGGTCTCCTGCACAAAGACTATATTGGCCATATATTTCTGTTCAGGCCTCCATCCCGTGTATCTCAGATTGTTGCTCCTCTAAAGTGTTTTGTAGGGTTGGTACAACGTCCGCTATTTCATCCACCTCTTCTTCCAGATCTGCTGTTCTACCACCAATCTCTTGGATATCCTTTTTTAATTCTTGTAATGCTGAACGGAATTCTTCCTGGAATAAGGATTTTATTTAAGCAAGTAATGTTTGGTTTGTATTGTCATTGTTTGACATTTGTAGTGTCTCTGGGACATCTTCTCTGATGCTTTCTTCTTGAGATTGCGGGAAGAGGCCTCTCTCCTTTGCTTTTTCATTTGCAATTTAGATAAACAGTCCCTCATAGTTTAATTGTGGGCTTTCATGGTGAAAAAAGCTAAATTCCGTTCTGGTTGAAATAAATAATAGTATGTGTTTTGATGAGGCATTCCGGGAAAGCTAGGGTTCCCCCATTGGTCTACTGTGTCGCTGTTGTTTGTTGGATTCTGAAATCTTTTAGGGTTTCATGTTTATGGTGAGAAAAAATAGATTCTGATAGTACTTGATGCCCCCTGGAAAAAATTATTTATTGGCTTCTCAACTCTCAGCTGAACCATGTCCAGTTGAGATTAAGAGAAAGTTTGAATTTTACTCGCCAGGCGACCTTAGTAGGAAAGTTGTGATGAGGGTCTAGACCATTTTGATATTTTTCTTAGGGGTTGTACCTAAAGGTCCTGTTCCCCTGGTGATAATTATCGTTAGGAAGTCCCAGCTATATACTACTCCCTAGGAAATTTGCCCTCACAGGGTGATCATGGTGAAAGGGACTTGGGATATGACCTGCTGGTCAGCAGGAAAGGGGGGGAGGGTATTATTTGTTAGTGAGGTGTTTAGAGTGGTAACTGTATAGGAATATAAGCTGGTTAAAATCTTTTGTCAGCAGGATTAACTTATTCACCGAAATGCCTTGGTAGCTGTGGTGATGTAAAGTAAATGGCATAAGTGTCTTCTGCAAGTGCAACCCCTCCTGAGTGATCCACGTGGTTTGCTCTTAATGTAATCAGTAAGCCCCCTTATGTTTATTGTCCAGCAGCACTCTTGGTCTAAGTGTTTACAGCATTAGGAGTAAGATGGGCTTCTCAAGGACAGAATAAATCTGCAGGCTGGAGTTGTAGAATGGCGATGTTTGTTGTTCACCCCCACTGCTGTATGTGATCTAGTTTATATGTGGGACTTTGACTCTGATGTTTAGATGCAGCAGCGTACAATTATACCTCCAAAACTGGAACACTATTAGTGTTTTATATAGGTACTAGAATGGTGGCACAGTTCCTATGAAATATTGCTAGGAATGGCGTCTTTTCCCACCAAAAATAATCTTACTGGTGAGCCCCTTTAGTGTGCATATAGTTTTAGATTGGGGCCATCTAGTATCTACTGCCATTTTCACCAGGAACTCTTTTCTGACTTTTCCAGTTCCCCGTAGCTGCAGCATAGAGAGGGAGCCCCTAACTAAGGAAGAATCCGAAAATAGCGACTCGCGCCAAGAATAGTATGTCCTCCATACGTGTGTTTTCTAGCGCCTGGCTGCCCGAGTGCTGCTTAATATGCAGCCGGTGTTACGCTGTTTTGGGGGCCTCTGGGCGATGTGTATTGTGTGAGTATTGAAGATCTGTTACTCACTTGTGTTGAACAGGCTTCCCATAACTAGTCTTCTTTTATTTGCTGCCTGAATGATCCTCCATTCGTGGCCCGCTGTGCAGCCCTAGTTCTGGAGTGGATCCCTGACCCTCCAGAGTGTTGCAGTGCTACAGGGAGGTCTTTTCAGTTCAGTTGGACTCCAACGTGTTCCTTGTAATACAAAGAGTAGAGAGAGGGCGCCACAATAGCGTGATACCATCTGGAAATGCAGGTACAGGTGAAAGTAAGTATTATGCTTACCAAATGATGTGGCACTGTGCTGTGACCAGTGCGTGAAAGCAGGCTAGCACTCAGCAGTGGCTAGTACACTGTGGAAACCAGGCTCCAAGGGTACTTTTCCTGGTTCCAGCTTGATGTATGCCTCCTAGTAGCTGGACTTCAAATACTGCAAAGGTAGAATCTTTCTGTGTGTTGTTCTATTAGTATTGAAATACCGCAACACAGACAACTTCATATAAATAATAGCTTTAATGTTATGACGCGTTTCTCAACCCCAACTGGGTCGTTTCATCAGATAAAAAAGTGAATGCAATCATTAACAATTGTTGGCAATTTATACACATTTGTGTGTCTAAAAAGGAAGTTGTCATCAGATATTTAATCCAATGGGAATACATTTGTATATGTTCAGCTGTGGAATCCAAATCGGGTTCCCAGCTGTTACAAACTGGTACAAAGTTGTAATAAGAAGTGTGTATAAAATAAGAGTCTAAACTTGTTTAACCTATTAATAGCATTGTAAAAGTAAAAAAGTATAATTCATTTGTTTTCATTAGAAATTGACACATATGTGACTTCACTTAATAATTTGTTGTAATGTACACAATCTTTTTAAATAAAGAGATGAAATGTTTGGTTGAAAAATTGTTTGGTTAAAAAAAAAAAAAAAAAAAATAACTCAAAAAAAGGGTTCCCCCTCCCCACCCCGTATGTGTATATGGATGTGATGTGTTGTTTGTAAATAATTACTTGATATGTGTGTATGTAAAAAACGATGGTTTTTGAAGAAAGATTTCTTTCTTCCTGTGTGTTATGTGTGTTGTTTGTAAATGGTTATTTATTAATTGATAATCTATGTCCAAATTTTCATTTGTAATATCTGAGTGCAGAAAAGAGAAAATGACCAATGGCACTACTTATGTAATATTTGTAGACTTATATCCAATATTAGGATACTTGGGTATTATTGACCCAAGTTCCAGGATAGGTGCTGTGTATATTAGGAACTACAATTTGAGAAAGTTGTGGAGAAGAGAGGGCTCTGCACAACAAGTATACACTTATAGCACTCTAAAGTATGGATAACAAAATCACCCTTGGGTGATAGTGTAAATCATAGAAGTCATGTGTAAATACTGGGGTGTTATTGGGCAAGATAGAGTAAAGAGAATTGAATTAAAAATTAACTTTTATTAAATTGATTAAAAATTCTCACATACATACAACACACGGTTAAAACTACGACTAGAGGGAGTTACCATAGACATGCCCTTCAGATAATGTGTGCTATAAATATAGCAAATGGAAATAGTACTTATGAATTCTGGGGGATAAATTCTATATATTGTCTGACTTATGTATAAGTGTCAGAACAATTGGATATCCACCCAGAAATATTGGGACTATTACCAAATAAAGACTCTTAATTAATAAAGCAATGGGGTGAATGAACGTGAGTTATAGCGTTGCCTTTAAAATATCAGGCACTTGGATAATAACACACTGTTAACTACTGGAGTGATAATTATCATGAGAGGTAATAACTTCAGGCTTATAAGTAACATAGATAAGCTGATAATGTGAGTTTAGTAAGCAGCACTGAAATTGAAGCCTCTGATATCTTAGTACCACTAAGTCCTCACAAGTATACAATCTAATGTTGCATAGAGATATTTATAGAAAACATATACGTCTCATGTTGACGATTGCAGTTAGTTAATAGAGGCTAATTTATTACACATACGTATAAAATAAATGCTAAGTATAGTGATATTGAGCCCACTATATAAAATATTGTACTATGTTGAATATTTGGGACTGGGATAGTATGGCACACAGTCGTGTGTCAGGCGTGGATGGTGTTATTGGTGAGATGTTGTGCAAAATTCGACCTATTGCTTGATCACAAGGTCAGATAGGGAATTGGTCCACTAAAATCAGCACACCTATGAATAATATATGGATACAAGCACCCGAGAGAAATTGATTCATAAATAGGTTTTATTACACCTCTAGTAATCACAAAGGGTAGCTTGTTTATCAAAGGTGATTAGATATGAAGGTGCTTGAGAGAGATTTTAGTGTGTTGCAGCGGAAACTCTCATATATTTGTGTGTGTGTGATTGGCCGTTTGTAACTTGTGTTGATTCGCACAGCGTGTAAATAAAAAGCTGTGTGCTTGGAAAAAAGTAGTTCTAATACGGCAAATATATTGCAAGTAGACACATATACACGTTTAACGTAGTAATTTGTACAAAGAGATTTGTTACACTGTAGCGATACTATAAATACCACCACTGAACTCGTAGTTTGTAAATGCCCTGCGTTAACCCAAACACATTTATCGAGCCTAGTACGATATTTGGGGCTAATGTATTTCACATACGTATAAAATAAATACTGAGTATAGTGATATTGAGCCCACTATGTAAATTATTGTATTATGCTAAGCATTGGGATTGGGTCAATATGGCATACTATCGTATGTCAGTAGTGAATGGTGTTATTGGTGAAATGTTGTACAAAATTCGACCTATTACTTGATCACAAGATCAGATAGAGAATTATTCCACTAAAAATACATTAGCCCCAAATATCGTACTAGGCTCGATAAATGTGTTTGGGTTAACGCAGGGCATTTACAAACTACGAGTTCAGTGGTGGTATTTATAGTAATATCTGAGGTTTAAGCTAAAATGAAAGAGGATTCTGATTCATATGGATATATATATTTTTTTTTTTAAACCAAACATTTTTTCAACCAAACATTTCATCTCTTTTATTTAAAAAGATTGTGTACATTACAACAAATTATTAAGTGAAGTCACATATGTGTCAATTTCTAATGAAAACAAATGGATTATACTTTTTTACTTTTACAATGCTATTAATAGGTTAAACAAGTTTAGACTCTTATTTTATGCACACTTCTTATTACAACTTTGTTACCTTTTTTAATTACCAATTTGTAACATCTGGGAACCCGATTTGGATTCCACAGCTGAACATATACAAATGTATTCCCATTGGATTAATGATTGCATTCACTTTTTTATCTGATGAAACGACCCAGTTGGGGTTGAGAAACGCGTCATAACATTAAAGCTATTATTTATATGAAGTTGTCTGTGTTGCGGTATTTCAATACTAATAGAACAACACACAGAAAGATTCTACCTTTGCAGTATTTGAAGCCACTAGGAGGCATACATCAAGCTGGAACCAGGAAAAGTACCCTTGGAGCCTGGTTTCCACAGTGTACTAGCCACTGCTGAGTGCTAGCCTGCTTTCACGCACTGGTCACAGCACAGTGCCACATCATTTGGTAAGCATAATACTTACTTTCACCTGTACCTGCATTTCCAGACGGTATCACGCTATTGTGGCACCCTCTCTCTACTCTTTGTATTTCAACAGTTGTCCTACACTCTCTGGGATCAAGAGGAGCAGCCTTACTCACCACATCATAAAGGAGGATACTTCTATTCCTATAATCTACCACCACTATATGGACACATTTCAGGACTGATACGGTAGACTTGTTCTACTAGATATAAAAATATATTACCTTGGGGTGCGGAGCCTGGCCACGACTGCAAATGGCCACACACTGAGAGTGCTCTGACACCTTGTTACTCTCAGCATAAGGTTTAAAGCAGTCAATGGCACTAAAATAACTTAAAAGCAGCACACAAAACAGAGGAATACCTATATGTCTGGAATGTGCTTCCTTCAAACCGGGCATGCAGCTTTAACAGAGGCCTAAAGTGACAGCGGGGGAAAACAGCAGGCCGCCATAGCGTGCAGACTACTACGCACCTGAACATCAACCGGGAATCACTAGAAGCAGCCGAAGATTGGTGCTGTCACGGAGCGCCGGTGCACAGAGCCCATATCCTAACGCGGTAGACGTTACTACCGGGGCCTGGGCGGACCTAGGTGCGGGAGTGCTGCAGACGACGGAGACACATAGGAGTACAAGTAGCGGCACCTGGGCCCTTCAAGAGGTCAGCCGGCACAAACAAAAGAGCACTAGCGACCACTGTGGGATAGCACCTCCAACCCTGGGGACAGGGAATGGTGAGTAGCGGGCTTAAAACACATACATCCTCAGGCCATCATATACATAGGGGCTGTACAAGGCACACAGTGATAAGGCAAAAGACACGTATAGCAGAGCCTTAATAAACTAATTAAAAGTAAACCCAGTAAGACAAAGCCAGAAGCGCATTGCAGCTGAGACCGGGTACATACATAGAGATCACAAAGAGTGACGTGGTGCAAGCCACGGGGCCTACTTTGGCGAAGTTGCAGTACTGATAGAAACTGCTTATACTACAATAGAGACACACCTGATAGAGCAGTGCAAGTTCAAAAGGACTGTTGGTTTTCTTTGCTGTTATATACAGTGGTCTTCAGACTTGTTAACCATGTCAAATAGAAAGGGCCCTAAGCTGCCCAAAAGCCTGCACTCATCAAATATGGAAAATTACTTAATCTCAAGTGATCCAACACAAGGCCCTCACAGAGAACTCCCAGAACCTGCAGGGATAACAACTTCAGTCTCTCAACACAGCGCAGAGCCTAGACAAAGTGACTATATTACTAAAGACGATATCAGACATCTATCATCCAAAAATGATATAAAAGAGGCCATGCTGGAAATGAAACACATGTTTGGAGAGCTGAAGAAGGACATTGCCACTATAGACAGGAGAGTCACGTCTGTAGAGGAGTCACAGGAGTCGCTACGCTCTGACCTACAGCACAACACCAGCTGTATGCAATCGCAAGAAATGATTGTTCTAAATCTTACTGACAGGATAGAAGACCTAGAAAATAGAAGTCGGCGGAACAATCTAAGGATAAGGGGAGTTCCAGAAGTAGTGGCTCCAGCGGAGATTAATCAGTATATACAAAAGCTTTTTAAGCATATTAAAAATGACCCGGGAGCAGAAGATATTCATGTGGAAAGGGCCCACAGAGCCCTGCGGCCTAAGCCGCCTGCTAGAGCACCGCCTAGAGACATCATAGCCAAGCTCCTCTCATATAGAGACAGGGAAGATATACTAAGGCACTCCAGAAATCGACAATCCCTGACTTATGAGGGGACAGAGATTCAGATCTACACAGACCTATGCCCTGCGACACTGCAAAAAAGGAGAGAAATGCGTTTTATTACATCCAGTCTCAGAGAGCAAAGAATCCCATACCGGTGGGGTTTCCCAACCTGCTTAATCGCCACCAAAGATGGAATCACAGCTACATACCGAATGACATCTGATCTCCCTGCCTTTAACCAGGCCATGGGCACACAGATCAGGCCTCCTGGTCCTACAGCAGAACCTGCCCAGCAAATAGATAATCCTGGAGAGGAAGGAAACCTACCTAGTGGAAGGCTGCTTTGAGGCCCCTATACCTCCTTATTTCTCTCCATGAACATAATATGTGCAGGTACCCTGTTAATATTAAGTGTTATTGTGGCCCTCATGATTGCTGTTGTATTGGAGACCACAACCCATCCATCCTGAAGATAAGTATGTTGACATTTACTTTAGTTCACCATAACCTATGTTTCAACTTAGTTTAAAGGGATATGGACAGATATGAAGAGACATACACTAGTTATGCAGAGATCATCCAAGCTGCATTGGGTGGTATATAACCACTCAGCTGATCATCAGCAGCCACAGAGATGGCGGTGTATCAAACATTGCTAACGGTATTGTTATAGAATTTGTATAATATCTCATTTATGTTTTAAAATGTATTAAAAATTTGTCTTAAATTGCCTCAGCTAGTAAGTTACTGTTTAAAATGAGAGTGCATACTGCCCAGGATAACACTCTGGCCGTTACAGAGGCATAATAGAATGTGATTATAGGCCCTCAGATACTAAATAGGAGACGCAGGTGCAACACATGTTAGCTGATCGATATTTGAATTGAGTAATGAGTGTGGGCTTTATGAGGGATTGAATAGGTAATTTGAAACTCAGGTGTCACAAATTTAGAATATATCTAAACTTCACGGTTGGTTGGGGTGCACTGCATGGTTAACTACTACTGCACTCACACAACCACTCACTCTAGTATAGAAACAACTAGGCTTACTAGGTAAAACGTCATTTAGAAGGGCGGTGCTCTGCCTAAATACGCACCATTCATAACGCCCAAATTCTTTCAGCACAGACCTCACTAGCACTGCAAAGCACGTGGGGTCTAGACTCTATTGGAGACGCTGACCCAGAATGCCACACGCAAACAATTCAACTACATGACGTCATTAGAGGACATGAAGCCACTATTTTGAGAAAGCTTGGAATGTGGGGCAGTGATCTTCATAAGCACACCTAGATTCACGCTTGCAGAGTGAGAATAGCAACATGACCTATGAATAGAGCATAGAGATGCGAAGGGAACGTTATAGTGGATCAGAAATGGTATTCTGGGATAGATAAACACCTGCACTGCCTTAACAAATTCATATCTTGTTCTGATGTATAGGTTATTTTATAATATAATTTATCGAAATATGTGTTGCTTTGTTTCTAGATAAATGTTAATAGAAATCGTTTAACCTTTTATTGATTGCTTTTACCTACAGATTATATAACTAATTATAAAGTTCAACTGCTGAGAGTATAAGGGTTACTACCCCCTTGTTTTACTTATACTCTCTTGCGATTTAGCGTAAGACTCTACACCTCTGTGATTTTCTTTTCTTTGTTCCTTTTCTCTTTCCTTCTTATTTTCTTTTTCTTTTTCTCTCCTAGGTCTCTTTTCCTTAATTTATCTCTACCTATTATATCCACCTTAGAGTTAGGAATCTACTTCCCAACCTCCTGCTCACACCTTTAGCCTCTGGCCTCGTACCCGGACCCTTAGGTCCCCCACTTCCTAACTTCTCTTCCCCTCGTTATTCTTCTATTCCCTATTCTACCTACACTTTTCTCTCCCCCTTTTCCCTCCCCCCCCTTTTTTTTTTCTTTCTCCCCATCCAGCGCCTCCCCGACGCCTTCCCCCCACCCATTAGCTTAAGTAACTGACCAAGATATATCCCTATATCAATAGCAGAAGTGATGGAGGACACTAGAGCTCTGTCTATGGATCTTGTCACGGTTAATGTTAATGGCTTTAATAGCCCTGGGAAAAGATCGATTGTCACCAGAGACTTACATAGAATGGGTGGAGATATTGTGTACATCCAGGAGACGCATTTTTCTAAACACAAGGAGCCTAAATGGTATAATCAGAAATATCCGGTGGCATACTTCGCCTCTGGACCGAAAAAAAAAAATGGAGTGGGGATATTATTTAGAGCTGGCGTTCCCTTCCGGATGGAACAGATCATAAGGGATCCTGATGGCAGGTACTTGATTATAGCTGGTAATCTATATGGCAAATCAGTTACTTTTGTCAGTCTTTATTCACCCAATACGGCGCAGGATATCTTCTTTAAGAAACTTGCGACCAAGATACTAGAAACCCAAAAACGAATTCTTTTTATGGGTGGAGACTACAATGTGTCCTTTTGCCCAGAGCTGGACACATCAGATGGATTATCCAGCACCTCATGTCGGGTGGTAAAACATGTTGCTAAAACTATGAGAGACCTGCTTCTCCATGATGTGTGGCGTACGCTACATCCTGTTTCCAAAAATTATACGTTCTACTCCCATCCACATGGGAAATATACGAGAATTGATCATATCTTCACAGACTCGGCTGGATTATCAGTCACGACCGGTAGCTATATAGGTCAGATCACATGGTCAGACCACGCCCCAGTGAGATGTACTATTGAATGGCCCGGGGCACAGGTTACTCCTTATATATGGCGACTGGACGAATCCTTATTAGATAATCGGGTATTGAGACAGAAATTGGATAATACAATTGAGGAATACTTCCTTTTAAACGCAGATGACGCCATAGCTGACACCACAGTATGGGAGGCACACAAGTGTGTCCTGAGAGGGGCCCTGATCAAACACACCTCAGCCCTACGTCGTGAGAGAAGAGCACAATACGACACCCTCCTAGCAAAGGTGACACAAACTGAGGCGGAACATAAAGAACAACCCACTAATGTGACGAAACAAGGAGAATTAGCCCGTGCGAGATCAGACTTGCTGAGCCACTTACAGTCAGAGCACCAAAAACAGGCGCTTAGACTTAGGCAATACTATTTTGAACAAGGCAATAAGGCGGGGAAACTCCTTGCTCGAGCAATAGCAAGGCAGAGACTGAAAACATACGTGTATGAGGTGGTGGATCGGGAAGGCAATAGGCACTGTGATGGTCCGGCTATAGCTAATACCTTTGGAAGCTTCTATGAAGCTCTCTATAACATACACCCTCCGAATCAGGAGCAACCTAGACGGCAGCCTGAAGTTGATCAGGAAAGAGCGATTTTAGAATATCTAGATGGGGTGGAGATGCCACGGCTGCTCCAAGCTGATGCGGATCAACTTGACTCACCACTCACTTTATCAGAAATTCAGCGCGCCATTAAACTTCTCCCGGGGGGTAAAAGCCCCGGGCCAGACGGATTTGGTATGCGCTATTATAAAACATTCTCTGACAAATTAGCGCCTCGTTTGCTTCAGATGTTCAATCGGTTATCTGAAGCACCACATTTGCCGAGCTCAATGCTTGAGGCGTATATATCGGTAATACATAAGCCTGGAAAACCCGAAAATCTGCCAAGCAGTTATAGACCGATCTCACTCCTCAACTCTGACATGAAGATCTTGGCCAAGGTCATAGCTTGTCGACTCTCTAAGCACTTACCCCAGCTCATCTCTACCGATCAAGTGGGATTTGTACCGGGCAGGGAAGCTCGGGACAATACCCTCAGAGTTATACAACTGATATCTTATGCTCACAATAATTCTGCTCCAATAATAAAAAGAGAGAAGCGCTCAACCTGGAAACGAACAATAGCATAATAGCTTGTTCTATGGCTAGTTACCACCCAAGAAGCAGCCACTTTTTGCTCAACATGTGCCTTTCACAGAGAAAAACTTTCCTGAAGCATATCAGTCTGATCCTGACTTCACAGTACAGTCCAGCCCCGAAATACCAGGTAATCCTTCTCTGAACGAGAGAAACAGCAAAACCCCAGACGTACGTTTCGGCCTATTGTGGGCCTCGTCAGTGAGGTGCAGCCATATCCCTCTAGGCACACTGAGCAACGGGTCCACGTCTGGATTCCCGCATCACACTTAGGGAGACTTCCCAAAATGTCATAATTTGCATAAATAAAAAGAGAGAAGCGCTCAACCTGGAAACGAACAATAGCATAATAGCTTGTTCTATGGCTAGTTACCACCCAAGAAGCAGCCACTTTTTGCTCAACATGTGCCTTTCACAGAGAAAAACTTTCCTGAAGCATATCAGTCTGATCCTGACTTCACAGTACAGTCCAGCCCCGAAATACCAGGCAATCCTTCTCTGAACGAGAGAAACAGCAAAACCCCAGACGTACGTTTCGGCCTATTGTGGGCCTCGTCAGTGAGGTGCAGCCATATCCCTCTAGGCACACTGAGCAACGGGTCCACGTCTGGATTCCCGCATCACACTTAGGGAGACTTCCCAAAATGTCATAATTTGCATAAATAAAAAGAGAGAAGCGCTCAACCTGGAAACGAACAATAGAATAATAGCTTGTTCTATGGCTAGTTACCACCCAAGAAGCAGCCACTTTTTGCTCAACATGTGCCTTTCACAGAGAAAAACTTTCCTGAAGCATATCAGTCTGATCCTGACTTCACAGTACAGTCCAGCCCCGAAATACCAGGCAATCCTTCTCTGAACGAGAGAAACAGCAAAACCCCAGACGTACGTTTCGGCCTATTGTGGGCCTCGTCAGTGAGGGGCAGCCATATCCCTCTAGGCACACTGAGCAATGGGTCCACGTCTGGATTCCCGCATCACACTTAGGGAGACTTCCCAAAATGTCATAATTTGCATAAATAAAAAGAGAGAAGCGCTCAACCTGGAAACGAACAATAGCATAATAGCTTGTTCTATGGCTAGTTACCACCCAAGAAGCAGCCACTTTTTGCTCAACATGTGCCTTTCACAGAGAAAAACTTTCCTGAAGCATATCAGTCTGATCCTGACTTCACAGTACAGTCCAGCCCCGAAATACCAGGCAATCCTTCTCTGAACGAGAGAAACAGCAAAACACCAGACGTACGTTTCGGCCTATTGTGGGCCTCGTCAGTGAGGTGCAGCCATATCCCTCTAGGCACACTGAGCAACGGGTCCACGTCTGGATTCCCGCATCACACTTAGGGAGACTTCCCAAAATGTCATAATTTGCATAAATAAAAAGAGAGAAGCGCTCAACCTGGAAACGAACAATAGCATAATAGCTTGTTCTATGGCTAGTTACCACCCAAGAAGCAGCCACTTTTTGCTCAACATGTGCCTTTCACAGAGAAAAACTTTCCTGAAGCATATCAGTCTGATCCTGACTGCACAGTACAGTCCAGCCCCGAAATACCAGGCAATCCTTCTCTGAACGAGAGAAACAGCAAAACCCCAGACGTACGTTTCGGCCTATTGTGGGCCTCGTCAGTGAGGTGCAGCCATATCCCTCTAGGCACACTGAGCAACGGGTCCACGTCTGGATTCCCGCATCACACTTAGGGAGACTTCCCAAAATGTCATAATTTGCAAAAATAAAAAGAGAGAAGCGCTCAACCTGGAAACGAACAATAGCATAATAGCTTGTTCTATGGCTAGTTACCACCCAAGAAGCAGCCACTTTTTGCTCAACATGTGCCTTTCACAGAGAAAAACTTTCCTGAAGCATATCAGTCTGATCCTGACTTCAAAGTACAGTCCAGCCCCGAAATACCAGGCAATCCTTCTCTGAACGAGAGAAACAGCAAAACCCCAGACGTACGTTTCGGCCTATTGTGGGCCTCGTCAGTGAGGTGCAGCCATATCCCTCTAGGCACACTGAGCAACGGGTCCACGTCTGGATTCCCGCATCACACTTAGGGAGACTTCCCAAAATGTCATAATTTGCATAAATAAAAAGAGAGAAGCGCTCAACCTGGAAACGAACAATAGCATAATAGCTTGTTCTATGGCTAGTTACCACCCAAGAAGCAGCCACTTTTTGCTCAACATGTGCCTTTCACAGAGAAAAACTTTCCTGAAGCATATCAGTCTGATCCTGACTTCACAGTACAGTCCAGCCCCGAAATACCAGGCAATCCTTCTCTGAACGAGAGAAACAGCAAAACCCCAGACGTACGTTTCGGCCTATTGTGGGCCTCGTCAGTGAGGTGCAGCCATATCCCTCTAGGCACACTGAGCAACGGGTCCACGTCTGGATTCCCGCATCACACTTAGGGAGACTTCCCAAAATATCATAATTTGCATAAATAAAAAGAGAGAAGCGCTCAACCTGGAAACGAACAATAGCATAATAGCTTGTTCTATGGCTAGTTACCACCCAAGAAGCAGCCACTTTTTGCTCAACATGTGCCTTTCACAGAGAAAAACTTTCCTGAAGCATATCAGTCTGATCCTGACTTCACAGTAAAGTCCAGCCCCGAAATACCAGGCAATCCTTCTCTGAACGAGAGAAACAGCAAAACCCCAGACGTACGTTTCGGCCTATTGTGGGCCTCGTCAGTGAGGTGCAGCCATATCCCTCTAGACACACTGAGCAACGGGTCCACGTCTGGATTCCCGCATCACACTTAGGGAGACTTCCCAAAATGTCATAATTTGCATAAATAAAAAGAGAGAAGCGCTCAACCTGGAAACGAACAATAGCATAATAGCTTGTTCTATGGCTAGTTACCACCCAAGAAGCAGCCACTTTTTGCTCAACATGTGCCTTTCACAGAGAAAAACTTTCCTGAAGCATATCAGTCTGATCCTGACTTCACAGTACAGTCCAGCCCCGAAATACCAGGCAATCCTTCTCTGAACGAGAGAAACAGCAAAACCCCAGACGTACGTTTCGGCCTATTGTGGGCCTCGTCAGTGAGGTGCAGCCATATCCCTCTAGGCACACTGAGCAACGGGTCCACGTCTGGATTCCCGCATCACACTTAGGGAGACTTCCCAAAATGTCATAATTTGCATAAATAAAAAGAGAGAAGCGCTCAACCTGGAAACGAACAATAGCATAATAGCTTGTTCTATGGCTAGTTACCACCCAAGAAGCAGCCACTTTTTGCTCAACATGTGCCTTTCACAGAGAAAAACTTTCCTGAAGCATATCAGTCTGATCCTGACTTCACAGTACAGTCCAGCCCCGAAATACCAGGCAATCCTTCTCTGAACGAGAGAAACAGCAAAACCCCAGACGTACGTTTCGGCCTATTGTGGGCCTCGTCAGTGAGGGGCAGCCATATCCCTCTAGGCACACTGAGCAACGGGTCCACGTCTGGATTCCCGCATCACACTTAGGGAGACTTCCCAAAATGTCATAATTTGCATAAATAAAAAGAGAGAAGCGCTCAACCTGGAAACGAACAATAGCATAATAGCTTGTTCTATGGCTAGTTACCACCCAAGAAGCAGCCTCTTTTTGCTCAACATGTGCCTTTCACAGAGAAAAACTTTCCTGAAGCATATCAGTCTGATCCTGACTTCACAGTACAGTCCAGCCCCGAAATACCAGGCAATCCTTCTCTGAACGAGAGAAACAGCAAAACCCCAGACGTACGTTTCGGCCTATTGTGGGCCTCGTCAGTGAGGTGCAGCCATATCCCTCTAGGCACACTGAGCAACGGGTCCACGTCTGGATTCCCGCATCACACTTAGGGAGACTTCCCAAAATGTCATAATTTGCATAAATAAAAAGAGAGAAGCGCTCAACCTGGAAACGAACAATAGCATAATAGCTTGTTCTATGGCTAGTTACCACCCAAGAAGCAGCCACTTTTTGCTCAACATGTGCCTTTCACAGAGAAAAACTTTCCTGAAGCATATCAGTCTGATCCTGACTTCACAGTAAAGTCCAGCCCCGAAATACCAGGCAATCCTTCTCTGAACGAGAGAAACAGCAAAACCCCAGACGTACGTTTCGGCCTATTGTGGGCCTCGTCAGTGAGGTGCAGCCATATCCCTCTAGACACACTGAGCAACGGGTCCACGTCTGGATTCCCGCATCACACTTAGGGAGACTTCCCAAAATGTCATAATTTGCATAAATAAAAAGAGAGAAGCGCTCAACCTGGAAACGAACAATAGCATAATAGCTTGTTCTATGGCTAGTTACCACCCAAGAAGCAGCCACTTTTTGCTCAACATGTGCCTTTCACAGAGAAAAACTTTCCTGAAGCATATCAGTCTGATCCTGACTTCACAGTACAGTCCAGCCCCGAAATACCAGGCAATCCTTCTCTGAACGAGAGAAACAGCAAAACCCCAGACGTACGTTTCGGCCTATTGTGGGCCTCGTCAGTGAGGTGCAGCCATATCCCTCTAGGCACACTGAGCAACGGGTCCACGTCTGGATTCCCGCATCACACTTAGGGAGACTTCCCAAAATGTCATAATTTGCATAAATAAAAAGAGAGAAGCGCTCAACCTGGAAACGAACAATAGCATAATAGCTTGTTCTATGGCTAGTTACCACCCAAGAAGCAGCCACTTTTTGCTCAACATGTGCCTTTCACAGAGATAAACTTTCCTGAAGCATATCAGTCTGATCCTGACTTCACAGTACAGTCCAGCCCCGAAATACCAGGCAATCCTTCTCTGAACGAGAGAAACAGCAAAACCCCAGACGTACGTTTCGGCCTATTGTGGGCCTCGTCAGTGAGGGGCAGCCATATCCCTCTAGGCACACTGAGCAACGGGTCCACGTCTGGATTCCCGCATCACACTTAGGGAGACTTCCCAAAATGTCATAATTTGCATAAATAAAAAGAGAGAAGCGCTCAACCTGGAAACGAACAATAGCATAATAGCTTGTTCTATGGCTAGTTACCACCCAAGAAGCAGTCACTTTTTGCTCAACATGTGCCTTTCACAGAGAAAAACTTTCCTGAAGCATATCAGTCTGATCCTGACTTCACAGTACAGTCCAGCCCCGAAATACCAGGCAATCCTTCTCTGAACGAGAGAAACAGCAAAACCCCAGACGTACGTTTCGGCCTATTGTGGGCCTCGTCAGTGAGGTGCAGCCATATCCCTCTAGGCACACTGAGCAACGGGTCCACGTCTGGATTCCCGCATCACACTTCTGCTCCGTTGGCCTTAGTTTCAACGGATGCAGAAAAAGCCTTTGATCGGGTTAACTAGCTTTTTATGCGCCATATTTTGACCAAACTGGGGTTTGGAGAGGGATTGATACACACGATCTTCTCTCTGTACTCTACACCAAGCGCTAAGGTGCGAGTCAACGGCGTGTTCTCTAGACCCTTTCTGATCTCCAACGGCACCAGACAGGGGTGTCCCCTCTCCCCCTTGTTGTTTGCCCTGGTGATTGAGGCCTTGCCATGTAAGATACGCAGTAACCCTAACATCGCAGGCTTGACAGTTGGCCAAAAAGAGCACAAATTAGCTATGTATGCTGATGATATCTTGGTTATGTTGTCGGATACCACTACCTCACTACCGGCGCTGCTAACGGAATTTGTGGAATACGGGAAGGTCTCGAATTTTCTACTCAATCTATCCAAATCCGAGATCTTGAACGTATCCGTTCCTGATGCAGATTTTTAGGAGGCATGTTCTCGTTGCCCCCTAAAAGTAGCAAAACAGCAATTGAAATACCTTGGTATTTCCTTGACACCCTCGGTCAAAGACATCGTTGACATAAATTATAAGCACATTAGAGATGCTGTAGGAGGTGACATGGCTAAATAGAAGAACAAATCCATTACGTGGATGGGTCGCATCCACGTGGTCAAAATGAATATTTTGCCAAGGGTGCTGTATGTGATGCAGACAATCCCACTCATGGCTGCGATGCATATTATACATCAGATTCAATCAGAGATTGAATCGTATATATGGAATAGGGTGAGGCCGAGAGTTCGTAAAAAAACACTGTATCTGCCCAGAGACAGGGGGGGAGCCGGGGTCCCGCTACTGAGGGCATACTTTAAGGCGATAATTGTCCAGCGCTTGGTCCAGTGGTGTCATAATGGGACTGATAGAGCCTGGATTGAGCTAGATCGCGAAATTCTGCAGAGAGGCAATGTAGGATCACTTGCTTGGGTCTCGGCGCCAAACCGGAACCCAATGATCGGACAATATCCCTTGCTGGAGGTTGTCTTCGACATCTGGGATACACTGATCAAACAAGACGAGAGTGTATCATCCATAAACTCTCCAGTTACGCCGATTTTTGAGAATCCTGATAATGGCCTGGCGTGCAGGGCACAGTCCCCTAGACAAATATACACTTTAGCTGAAGCTGCTGTGAGTAATGCTTTCCATGAGGGGAAGATTCAGACTCAAGAGAACCTTAAAAAGTGGGACCACTGGCAATTCTCCTCTTGGTTTAGGGTAGCGCAGCGTCACCACTACGTGAACAAACGTGGGGGCACATCTCCCTTCACAAGGGACAAAACACCTGTGGAATCTATTTGCACGATGGACCAGATGCCGGGACACTTGATTTCCCGCCTATATAAATTACTGCTGCTGAGCGGAGAGGAGGCGCTACCCTCCTATGTAGATGCATGGCGAGCGGAATTAGGCTCTGAGATCACTATAAAAGAATGGCATATGATCTTCAATAAAGCCAAGAGAGTCTCGGTCTCTATGAGACACCAAGAGATGCATTATAAATTTATGAGCCGATGGTATCTGACACCCCTGAGATTAAATAAAATATATCCACAATCGAGCAGAGATTGTTGGAGGGGATGTGGAGAGGAAGGATCTATCCTGCATATTTGGTGGACTTGCCCGCTAATACAGGTGTTCTGGAAAGAGGTGTTTTCGGAGATTGGTAGACTCCTCTGTATCATCCTTCCCCTAAACCCACACTACCTGCTTTACCATTCCCTCCCTAAAATAGTAATGGAGGCGAAAAATAAACTTTTTCTACTGATGCTGAATTGTGCCAAGGGCTTGATCCCAAAATACTGGAAATCACTGACTGTACCAAGTCTAAATGAGTGGAAGCATGGAGTGGGAGATCTGCTTAGTCTGGAGAGGTACCACTACCTCAGAACAGGAAAATTAGAAACACATGAATACATGAAACTGATATGGGAGGGAAAGGAACTATAACATTCTTAATTAACGGAAATTAATTCTTTGTGACCTCTGAGGCGTCTCCTGGATGGACACCCTGCTGAGTGGGATTGGGGGGGTGGGGACACAAAGTGTTGACAAAGTAGCGCTGAGGTGAATCTTTCGGCCCTAGGCCTTAATATATAATGTAAAGAGGCACACCAGCCATCTCACCAGACTATCTCCCCCTATGTATGTACAGACTGAGCCATTTGGAGTGATACCCCCCCCTTCTCACGTACCTCCCCTCGTCCCTTGAGAAAGATATCCCGCTGCATATACACCATACCCCACCTCCCCATTTTTTTTTTTCTTCTTCTCCCCTCCTCTCTTCCTCTCTCTATACCTTGATATCTTTCTTCTCTCTTTCTTTCTTCAATTACTCACATACTAGATATGATTTAATATCTAAACAGATTATTAACTGATAGTAAAGCTGTTATATGTGAGTCGCATTATATAATTTTAAGCTGATACATAAAAACAATGAACAGGATGTATACAGAAGGAGAATAACAGAAGACATATTGTTACTAAGCTGTCATTATAGTAAGACCGATGTAAAATTGTTAACTTGCACTGTATGATAACAAAATATGTGTATTTTACTGCCCTTCTTGTTCATTCAATAAAGCTTGTGTTTTAAAAAAAAAAAAAATAATTATGACTCAGTAGAAATATAGTCACTTCTAATAAAAATTCAATAAAAAAAATATATATATATTACCTTGTTTAATATTTTTTATTTTCTACTTTATCCTTTTTAATACCAGCGCGCTTTTTTTATCCCTTCATTGGGATACGATCGCGTTCCTTGTAATGATCACCCGAATCTCCTCCGATCTGAGTTGTGGAGCAGGAGCAAAGTTTGTTTCTTAGTGTCTCGAGGCTCTGTTAGGTAGTTTGTAGTAAAATTTTATGTTTTTAGCCTTATTAAAAGTTAAATAAAACCTATATAAGGTAGGTTTAGCTCAGGAGCTCCAAGCCTCTGCGACTGTATACCGTGGTGGTTAGCTCCGCCTCCCTATTCCCCTCTCTTTTGCTCTCTCTCCCCCCTCTGTTTCGCTATCCCTCTCCCCCTCTCTTTTGCTCTCCCTCTTCCCCCTCTCTTTTGCTCTCCCTCTCCCCTCTTTTTTGCTCTCTCTCCACCCTCTCATTTGCTCTCTATCTCTCATTTGCTCTCTCTCTCCCCTCACTTTTGCTCTCTCCCCTCTCTTTTGCTCTCTTGTTCCCCTCTTTTGCTCACTCTCTCCCCTCTTTTTTGCTCTCTCTCTCCCCTCTCTTTTGTTTTCTCTCTCCCCTCTCTTTTGCTCTCTCTCCCCTCTCTTTTGCTCTCTTTCTCCCCTCATTTGCTCTCTCGCCCCCCTCTCTTTGGCTCTCCCTCTCCCCCCTCTCTTTTGCTCTCCCTCTCCCCCTCTCTTTTGCTCTCTCTCTCTCCTCTCTTTTGCTCTCTCTCTTCCCTCTCTTTTGCTCTCTCTCCCCCTCTCTTTTGCTCTCCCTCTCCCTCTCTCTTTTGCTCTCTCTCTCCTCTTTCTTTTGCTCTCTCTCTTCCCTCTCTTTTGCTCTCTCTCTCCCTCTCTTTTGCTCTCTCTCTCCCCTCTCTTTTTGCTCTCTCTCTGCCCTCTCTTTTGCTTGCTCTCTCCCCTCTCTTTTGTTCTCTCTCTCCCCTCTCTTTTGCTCTCTCTCCCCTCTCTTTTGCTCTCTTTCTCCCCTCATTTGCTCTCTCGCCCCCCTCTCTTTGGCTATCCCTCTCCCCCCTCTCTTTTGCTCTCCCTCTCCCCCTTTCTTTTGCTCTCTCTCTCTCCTCTCTTTTGCTCTCTCTCTTCCCTCTCTTTTGCTCTCTCTCCCCCTCTCTTTTGCTTTCCCTCTCCCTCTCTCTTTTGCTCTCTCTCTCCTCTTTCTTTTGCTCTCTCTCTTCCCTCTCTTTTGCTCTCTCTTCCCTCTCTTTTGCTCTCTCTCTCCCTCTCTTTTGCTCTCTCTCTCCCCTCTCTTTTTGCTCTCTCTCTGCCCTCTCTTTTGCTCGCTCTCTCCCCTCTCTTTTGCTCTCTCTCTCCCTCTCTTTTGCTCTCTCTCTCCCCTCTCTTTTGCTCTCTCTTTCCTCTCTTTTGCTCTCTCTCTCCCCCTCTTTTGCTTTCTCTCCCACCCTCTCTTTTGCTCTCCCTCTCCCCCGTCTCTTTTGCTCTCCCTCTCCCCCCTCTCTTTTGCTTTCTCTCTCCCCTCTCTTTTGCTCTCTCTCTCTTTTGCTCTCTCTCCCTCTGTCATTTTTTTTTTGTATTAGGGCACTCCCACTCCCCTCTCCTGCTGAGCCGCCCACCCGCCACCCGCCCACATCTCCCGTGGGCACCAGCAGAAGATCATTACAGACGGTGACACACACAGTGTCACCGTCTGTAACAATCAGGCATCTGGTCTCATATGGAGGCGGAGCACCGATCATGCCCCAGCTCCATATGCGGCAGATGCCTGAAGCTTGTGATGTTACAGATGAGAGTTGGAGCTTCTGAAGCTGTCTCATGCTGAGGTGGCTGCACGCGCATCCAACATTCCTTTGAGGATGCATGCACAACTGCCAACGGCGACGGACGCGTTACAAATGCGATTATAGTTTAGATATATATATATATATACACAGACATATATATAATATTTTGAATGTGGGATAAACATGAACGTGGGGATAAACATGAACGTATTTCATAATCAGATTATCATATGCCCAAGCGACACACCAAGGTATTTTTTACAACAAGGGCAATTGTTGTAGATAATTATAAAGCAATCAGAATTGCCAGGTTCCATTCATGTATCCTTCATGTAAATATAACGGATAGAAAATGTCAATCAAAGAAAAGTGCAAATACTAATTTTGATTCAAAGGCTTATAGGGATATTAATCACCTCTGGGTTTTGTGGAAATAGTGTGCTTGCCCTATGCTCCTTAGAGAAGTTGAAAATCAAACTATGTAACCAGGTTGTTTTGTTTCCCAAAATGCTGCAAACTGACTAATGCCCTTATGTGATTTCTTAGAGCAGACTAGCTAGCCATAATATAAGGTAAACATACTAGCCAGAGTAGTTTTGCAAATAATTAACCTCTAGACTCCTTTAGGATGCTCCATGCCTCTTTTCATTGGTTCACCAGTTGTGTTCAGCTAGCTCCTTGTAGTGCAAAGCTGCTCCCTCAACAAAGGGAATCAAGAGAATGAAGCCAATTTGAAAGTTGTTTAAAATCACATGCTCCATTTGAATCATGAAAGAAAAAAATGGGTTTCATGTCCCTTTAAAGGGGCATAAAAGTGTAATAAGACAAAGCATTTTTACTATTGCCCCATTGCTTGCATATGTTTAATCCCTGCAAAGGGATTATACATATAGTCAACTCCAGAACAGCAATGTATTGCTGGGGCATAACACATCTGTTAAGCCAATGACAAGACACATTCACCTA
This sequence comes from Bombina bombina, assembly GCF_027579735.1. NCBI lineage: Eukaryota > Metazoa > Chordata > Amphibia > Anura > Bombinatoridae > Bombina > Bombina bombina. Next base: position 816,130,550 of record NC_069501.1, read on the forward strand.
GATTACGAGTTTTGCGTTAGGCTTAAAAAGCAGCATTGGTCGGTCCCAACGCTGATTTTTAACGTCTGCTGGTATTACGAGTCTTGCAGGTACAGGTGTACCGCTCACTTTTTTGGCCAGACTTGGAAATACCGCAAATCCACTTACGTAAATTGCGTATCCTCTTTTTTTCAATGGGACTTGCATAGCGCCGGTATTATGAGTCTGCCAAAAAGTGAGCGGTAGACCCTCTCCTGTCAAGACTGGTACCGCATTTTAAAGTCAGTAGTTAAGAGTTTTACACTACAACGCTGTAGCATGAAACTCTTAACTAAAGTGCTAAAAAGTACACTAACACCCATAAACTACCTATTAACCCCTAAACCGAGGCCCTCCCACATTGAAAACACTAAAAGAAAAATGTTAACCCCTAATCTGCCGAACCGGACATTGCCGCCACTATAATATATTAACCCCTAAACCGCCGCACTCCAGCCTCGCAAACATTAGTTAAATATTATTAACCCCTAATCTGCCGTCCCTAACATCGCCGAAACCTACCTACATTTATTAACCCCTAATCTGCCGCCCCCAACATCGCCGCCACTATACTAAAGTTATTAACCCCTAAATCTAAGTCTAATCCTCACTATAACCTCCCTAACTTAAATATAATTTAAATAACTCTAAATAAAACTACTATAATTAACTAATGCCTAGATTTAGAGTTCTGCGGTAGCCGTCAAAAGCAGCGCTAAGGGGTCCTAACGCTGCTTTTGGCCGCCCGCTGGTATTTAGAGTCAGGCAGGAAAGCGTCTAACGCTCACTTTCAAGCTGCGACTTTTCCATACCGCAGATCCCCTTACGCCAATTGCGTATCCTATGTTTTCAATGGGATCTTCCTAAAGCCGGTATTTAGAGTCTTGGCTGAAGTGAGCAGTAGACCCTCTACCGACAAGACTCCAGCCGCAGAAAAAAGTCAGTAGTTAAGAGCTTTATGGGCTAACGCCGGTTTATAAAGCTCTTAACTACTGTGCTCTAAAGTACACTAACACCCATAAACTACCTATGTACCCCTAAACCGAGGTCCCCCCACATCGCCGCCACTATAATAAATATTATTAACCCCTAATCTGCCGACCGCACACCGCTGCCACCTACATTATCCCTATGAACCCCTAATCTGCTGCCCCTAACATCGCCGACACCTACATAATATTTATTAACCCCTAATCTGCCCCCCCACCCAATGTCGCCGCTACCTAACTACACTTATTAACCCCTAATCTGCCCTCCCTAACATCGCTGCCACCGAACTTCAAGTATTAACCCCTAATCTGCCGACCGGACCTCGCCGCTACTCTAATAAATGTATTAACCCCTAAAGCTAAGTCTAACCCTAACCCTAACACCCCCCTAAATTAAATATAATTTTAATCTAGCGAAATAAATTAAATATTATTAACTAAAGTATTCCTATTTAAAACTAAATACTTACCTGTAAAATAAACCCTAATATAGCTACAATATAACAAATAATTATATTGTAGCTATTTTAGGATTTATATTTATTTTACAGGCAACTTTGTATATATTTTAACTAGGTACAATAGCTATTAAATAGTTATTTACTATTTAATAGCTACCTAGTTAAAATAAATACAAAATTAACTGTAAAATAAATCCTAACCTAAGTTACAATTAAACCAAACACTACACTAGCAATAAATTAATTAAATAAATTACCTACAATTACCTACAATTAAATAAACTAAACTAAATTACAAAAAAAAAAAAAAAACACTAAATTACAAAAAATAAAAAAATTACAAGAATTTTAAGCTAATTACACCTACTCTAAGACCCCTAATAAAATAACAAAGCCCCCCAAAATAAAATAAAATTCTCTACCCTAATCTAAATTAAATAAGTTAACAGCTCTATTACCAGCCCTTAAAAGGGCTTTTTGCGGGGCATGCCCCAAAGTAATCAGCTCTTTTGCCTGTAAAAAAAAACACAATACCACCCCCCAACATTAAAACCCACCACCCACATACCCCTAATCTAACCGAAACCCCCCTTAAACAAACCTAACACTACCCCCCTGAAGATCTCCCTACCTTGAGTCGTGTTCACCCAGCCGGGCACTGATGGACCAAAAGAGGACATCCGGAGCGGCAGAAGTCTTCATCCTATCCGGGCAGAAGAGGACATCCGGACCGGCAGACATCTTCATCCAAGCGGCATCTTCTATCTTCATCCATCCAGAGCGGAGTGGAGCCATCTTCTTCCAGCCGACGCGGATCCATCCTTCTTCCCCGACGCCTACTCGCCGAATGAAGGTTCCTTTAAATGACGTCATCCAAGATGGCGTCCTTCGAATTCGGATTGGCTGATAGGATTTTATCAGCCAATCGGAATTAAGGTAGGAAAAATCTGATTGGCTGATTGAATCAGCTAATCAGATTCAAGTTCAATCAGATTGGCTGATCCAATCAGCCAATCAGATTGAGCTCGCATTCTATTGGCTGTTCCGATCAGCCAATAGAATGTGAGCTCAATCTGATTGGCTGATTGGATCAGCCAATCCGATTGAACTTGAATCTGATTAGCTGATTCAATCAGCCAATCAGATTTTTCCTACCTTAATTCCGATTGGCTGATAAAATCCTATCAGCCAATCGGAATTCGAGGGATGCCATCTTGGATGACGTCATTTAAAGGAACCTTCATTCGGCGAGTAGGCGTCGGGAAAGAAGGATGGATCCGCGTCGGCTGGAAGAAGATGGCTCCGCTCCGCTCCGGATGGATAAAGATAGAAGATGCCGCTTAGATGAAGATGTCTGCCGGTCCGGATGTCCTCTTCTGCCCGGATAGGATGAAGACTTCTGCCGCTCCGGATGTCCTCTTTTGGTCCATCGGTTCCCGGCTGGGTGAACACGACTCACTTTTGGGGGGCTTTGTTATTTTATTAGGGGGCTTAGAGTAGGTGTAATTAGCTTAAAATTCTTGTAATCTTTTTTTATTTTTTGTAATTTAGTGTTTGCTTTTTTTTGTAATTTAGTTTAGTTTATTTAATTGTAGGTAATTGTGGGTAATTTATTTAATTAATTTATTGCTAGTGTAGTGTTAGGTTTAATTGTAACTTAGGTTAGGATTTATTTTACAGGTAATTTTGTATTTATTTTAACTAGGTAGCTATTAAATAGTAAATAACTATTTAATAGCTATTGTACCTAGTTAAAATAAATACAAAGTTGCCTGTAAAATAAATATAAATCCTAAAATAGCTACAATATAATTATTCGTTATATTGTAGCTATATTAGGGTTTATTTTACAGGTAAGTATTTAGTTTTAAATAGGAATACTTTAGTTAATAATATTTAATTTATTTTGTTAGATTAAAATTATATTTAATTTAGGGTGGTGTTAGGGTTAGGGTTAGAGTTAGCTTTAGGGGTTAATACATTTATTATAGTAGCGGCGAGGTCCGGTCGGCAGATTAGGGGTTAATACTTGAAGTTCGGTGGCGGCGATATTAGGGAGGGCAGATTAGGGGTTAATACTATTTATTATAGGGTTTGCGAGGTGGGAGTGCGGCGGTTTAGGGGTTAATAACTTTATTAGAGTAGCGGCGAGGTCCGGTCGGCAGATTAGGGGTTAATAAGTGTAGGTAAGGTAGCGGCAACGTTGGGGGGGGGCAGATTAAGGGTTAATAAATATAATATAGGGGTTGGCGATGTTAGGGGCAGCAGATTAGGGGTACATAGTGATAATGTAGGTTGCGGCAGTGTCCTGAGCGGCAGATTAGGGGTTAATAGTGTAATGCAGGTGTCAGCAATAGCAGGGGTGGCAGATTAGGGGTTCATAAGTGTAAGATTAGGGGTGTTTAGACTTGGGGTACATGTTAGGGTGTTAGGTGCAGACTTAGAGAGTGTTTCCCCATAGGAAACAATGGGGCTGCGTTAGGAGCTGAACGCTGCTTTTTTGCAGGTGTTAGGTTTTTTTTCAGCCCAAACTGCCCCATTGTTTCCTATGGGGGAATCGTGCACGAGCACGTTTTTCCAGCTAGCCGCTACCGTAAGAAACGCTGGTATTGAGAGTTGAAGTGGCGGAAAATATGCCTGTACGCTCCCTTTTTGGAACCTAACGCAGCCCTTCAGAGAACTCTAAATACCAGCGTTGTTTAGAAGCAGCGCTAGAAAAAAAAGACGCGTAGCTAACGCACCCCTTTGGCCGCAAAACTCTAAATCTAGGTGAAAATTATTCCTATTTAAAACGAAATACTTACCTATAAAATAAACCCTAAGCTAGCTACAATATAACTAATAGTTACATTGTAGCTAGCTTAGCGTTTATTTTTATTTTACATGCAAGTTTGTATTTATTTTAACTAGGTAGAATAGTTATTAAATAGTTATTAACTATTTAATAACTACCTAGCTAAAACAAAGACAAATATACCTGTAAAATAAAACCTAACCTAGTTACACTAACACCCAACACTACACTATAATTAAATGAATTCCCTAAAATAAATACAATTAAATACAATTAAATAAAACTAGCTAAAGTACAAAACCCCCCCCACTAAATTACAGAAAATAATAAACAAATTACAAGATTTTTAAACTAATTACACCTAATCTAATCCCGCTAACAAAATAAAAAAAAAGCCCTACCCTACACTAAATTACAAATAGCCCTTAAAAGGGCCTTTTGCGGGGCATTGCCCCAAAGTAATCAGCTCTTTTACCTGTAAAAAAAAAAATGACAAATGGGGGCGGAGCTTGGCCGCACTAGGAAATGGCCACTTGCTCACACTAGCTCCTAGGCCCCACTGCCCAAACATGATAAAAAAAGCTACTTGGTCACCATAAAAACGAACATGGGCCCACTGAACAACTTCAGCACAAACGGTGAGAGAGCCTGCAGGGAAGAATAGCTACAGGAGCATTGCGCACTCAGCTGTTAGCGACAGACATGGCACCCACGTGGCGCTCTGACAAAGCCTTTAAGTGCGGCAAGGGAATCTAATGACTCTGGGGCAAAACACAAGGTGAGAGGGGACTCCGAAACGGACATAGAAGTGGAGGTGGAGTGGAGGAGGGAATAGGACATTGTGTGCAGCAGCCGCATTGAATAGCGCAACCGGACCCTCCTTTGCTACATGGGGCGGCAATAACGGGGCACAGCAGGCCACATAGAAGCAGAGATCCGCTAGTGCGGTATACCCAGAAGAAAAGGCCCGGTACAGAGAACGGTCATAGAAGGAGGGGAGAGCAAGCCCCGGTTGAATACCTTAGCTGCAGGGGGGGGGAAAAAAAAAAAGAAAATCAGGCTACGTGCTCTGCAAAAGGGCTTGTCATAACCTAACCTCTCTCACCCATACAGGATGGTAGCAAGCTACAGATAGGGGTTAAATAATACAGAAGGCTGCCTGACCCCAAAGGCACTACACTAAGGGGCCTCAAAAACTCTAGTGAAGAAATCAGCAGAGGCTATACAGGTAGAGATCCCCACATGCTGTGAAACACCAATATAATAACATTTCCCTCCTGCCTGTCTGTGCAAATGCAGCTGTAGTGACTTTAGCACTATACAGTAGTAAGTGTGCATTGCAAGCACAAACGCAATTAAAAAGTCTTCTGCACAAATAATTCTGGGCGACATATTTATAGGCTCCATGATATAATTTTACTCAAGTGTTTATGTTAGTTGCTTGCCCATTAAAATATAACCCCTTCGCCTACACTCTTGGTAGTGGTCATGCCTGGCCGCAGATTAAATAGACCAGATAAAAGCAACAAGTCTAAATCAATCCACCAATATCTAAAACCTCAAGATTTATCTTCTACAAATGCAGAATTGGAGAGAATAACTGTTCAGGAAACTGAGGCACCACAAAAACTACCAATATACCCGGGAAACAGCACCCCATTAACCAAGGATGATCTTAGAGCCTTGTGTACAAAGGAAGATATAAAAGAAATCATTGGAGAAGTCAAGGGCTGGTATGGCGAGCTTAAAAAAGACCTGTCAAAAGTTACTAACAGGGTATCAGCATTGGAGGAGAATCATAACACCACCTTTAATGATATACAGCATATCTCAAAGCTAGCTTATGAGCAGGAGGAGACCATTCATCATTTGCTAGAAAGGGTTGAAGACCTTGATAACAGGGGTAGGCGTAACAACCTACGCATACGTGGTGTTCCCGAATCAGTACAACAGAATGCCATAGAAGGATGCCTCCAGGACCTGTTTAGAACCCTCAAAGGTACAAATGAATCCCCAGATGTATGCATTGAGAGAGCACATAGGGCTTTACGTGCAAAGCCAACACCAAAAGCTCCACCCAGGGACATAATCTTAAAACTACTTAACCACAAGGACCGGGAGGAAATTCTATGCCATGCCAGGCAGAAACAGAAGTTCACTCATGCAGGCAACCATATACAGATTTTTGCGGATCTTTGCCCGACTACGTTACAGAAGAGAAGGGAACTCCACTTTGTTACATCGATACTAACGGCTAGATTTGGAGTTTGGCGGTAAAAGGGCTGTTAACGGAACAGCCAATAGAACAGCCAATAGAATGCGAGCTCAATCTGATTGGCTGATTGGATCAGCCAATCGGATTGAACTTGATTCTGATTGGCTGATTCCATCAGCCAATCAGAAAATTCCTACCTTAATTCCGATTGGCTGATAGAATCCTATCAGCCAATCGGAATTCGAGGGACGCCATCTTGGATGACGTCCCTTAAAGGAACCGTCATTCGTCGTCTAGTCGTCGGAAGAAGAGGATGGATCCGCGCTGGAGGTCTTCAAGATGGAGCCGGTCGTCATCGGATGGAAGAACATAGAAGATGCCGCTTGGAGAAGATGTTTGCCGGTCCGGATGTCCTCTTCTTGCCGGATAGGAGGAAGACTTTGGAGCACCGGATTATGGATCGCCAACCCCCGCTTGGGTTGGATGAAGATCTTGGAGCCAGGACGGATCGGTGAACCTGGCATGGTGAAGACAAGGTAGGAAGATCATCAGGGGCTTAGTGTTAGGTTTATTTAAGGGGGGTTTGGGTTAGATTAGGGGTATGTGGGTGGTGGGTTGTAATGTTGGGGGGGGGGTATTGTATGTTTTTTTTTACAGGCAAAAGAGCTGAAATTCTTGGGGCATGCCCCGCAAAGGGCCCTGTTCAGGGCTGGTAAGGTAAAAGAGCTTGTAACTTTTTTAATTTAGAATAGGGTAGGGAATTTTTTATTTTGGGGGTCTTTGTTATTTTATTAGGGGGCTTAGAGTAGGTGTAATTAGTTTAAAATTGTTGTAATATTTTTCTTATGTTTGTAAATATTTTTTTATTTTCTGTAACTTAGTTCTTTTTTATTTTTTGTACTTTAGATAGTTTATTTAATTGTATTTATTTGTAGCAATTGTGTTTAATTAATTTATTGATAGTGTAGTGTTAGGTTAATTGTAGGTAATTGTAGGTAGTTTATTTAATTATTTTATTGATAGGGTAGTGTTAGGTTTAATTATATCTTAGGTTAGGATTTATTTTACAGGTAAATTTGTAATTATTTTAACTAGGTAACTATTAAATAGTTCTTAACTATTTAATAGCTATTGTACCTGGTTAAAATAAATACAAAGTTACCTGTAAAATAAATATTAATCCTAAAATAGCTATAATATAAATGTAATTTATATTGTAGCTATATTAGGATTTATTTTACAGGTAAGTATTTAGCTTTAAATAGGAATCATTTATTTAATAAGAGTTAATTTATTTCGTTAGATAAAAATTATATTTAACTTAGGGGGGTGTTAGTGTTAGGGTTAGACTTAGCTTTAGGGGTTAATACATTTATTAGAATAGCGGTGAGCTCCGGTCGGCAGATTAGGGGTTAATAATTGAAGGTAGGTGTCGGCGATGTTAGGGAGGGCAGATTAGGGGTTAATACTATTTATGATAGGGTTAGTGAGGCGGATTAGGGGTTAATAACTTTATTATAGTAGCGCTCAGGTCCGCTCGGCAGATTAGGGGTTAATAAGTGTAGGTAGGTGTCGGCGACGTTGTGGGGGGCAGATTAGGGGTTAATAAATATAATATAGGGGTCGGCGATGTTAGGGGCAGAAGATTAGGGGTACATAGGGATAACGTAGGTGGCGGCGATTTGCGGTCGGAAGATTAGGGGTTAATTATTTTAAGTAGCTTGCGGCGACGTTGTGTGGGGCAAGTTAGGGGTTAATAAATATAATATAGGGGTCGGCGGGGTTAGGGGCAGCAGATTAGGGGTACATAAGTATAACGTAGGTGGCGGTCGGCAGATTAGGGGTTAAAAATTTTAATCGAGTGGCGGCGATGTGGGGGGACCTCGGTTTAGGGGTACATAGGTAGTTTATGGGTGTTAGTGTAGTTTAGGGTACAGTAGTTAAGAGCTTTATAAACCGGCGTTAGCCAGAAAGCTCTTAACTCCTGCTTTTTTCAGGCGGCTGGAATCTTGTCGTTAGAGCTCTAACGCTCACTGCAGAAACGACTCTAAATACCGGCGTTAGAAAGATCCCATTGAAAAGATAGGCTACGCAAATGGCGTAGGGGGATCTGCGGTATGGAAAAGTCGCGGCTGTAAAGTGAGCGTTAGACCCTTTAATCACTGACTCCAAATACCAGCGGGCGGCCAAAACCAGCGTTAGGAGCCTCTAACGCTGGTTTTGACGGCTACCGCCGAACTCTAAATCTAGGCCTAAGAGAGTAAAAGATCCCTTATAGGTGGGGATTCCCTGTCAGCATCATTGCTACCAAAGATAGCACTACAGTCATTTACAAAACTCTGGAGGATCTCCCCCGCTTCAACAAGGCTCTACAACTAAACATCAAACACCCAGCAGAAGAAAGGCCCTACACAAAAGAAAAAAATACAACCAGACAGGCCTAGCACTACAGTGTCACAGAAGGAACAGTCACTGCATCACTCTCCAGCAAGAATGTAAACAACAGACATAGCAGACATTTGACATTAGACTCTGTCTAACCTGGACTGCTCACCTGAACTTGCCTTTGTAGCTTAAGGTCGTATATTTACCTTTATTTAGAATATGTTTTGAAATATGTTTGGGGGTGGGGATACTACCCTTATAATTGAATTTACTGTTATAATATTTGAAATTTTTGTTGTTAAATACTTACTGCAGTAACAGTTCACAATACTATTATTAACTTCTAATTTAGAAGGAACTGAGCACTGGATATTGTTTTGTTGCTTAAACTGTTAAAAGAAGCATAGTGCTGAACACAGGTCATATATCAAGAAATTGGGATAGACAATTCATACTAGAATACTAGACAACAACTAGGGAAGCAAACATTAATAGGACACAATAATATATCTATACGAGTTAAGTCTAGAGCAATCAAAACTGAAAAGATGTCAAATATGCACTCACACTCACAACGGTGAACGTAAATGGTTTAAATAGTCTGGAAAAGAGATCTATGGTCTTCAGAGACCTATACAAAAACACGGGCGACATCCTGCTTATACAGGAAACACATTTTAAAAGAGGCAAAGAGCCAAGACTACTAACACACAAGTATAGGAACATATTTTTGGCCTCTGGTACATCCAAAAAAGGTGGAGTTGGCATCTTATTTAAAAACTCGGAACAATTTCAACCCACATACATAGAAAAAGACAAAAATGGAAGATACATAATTTTAGTGGGCCTCTTATTTAACAGGCCAGTCACCCTAGCAAATATATACCTTCCAAACAAAGATCAGCATCATATAGTTAAAACAATATTCCATTCGTTGCTGGTCCACACCAAGGGGACTTTGTTCCTAGGAGGGGATTTTAACCTGCCGCTAGACCTGCAGATAGACACGTCCACAGGGTCCACTAGTGCATCCAAACAAGTGATTAAGATTGTTAAGAACTATATACACCACCTGAAACTACATGATGTGTGGAGAACAATAAACACTCAAACAAGAGACTACACATTCTACTCAAATCCACATAATATGTTTACCAGAATAGACTACATACTCACTGATCAAATAGCGCTATCCTTGATTACAGAGTCTAAGATCCTACCCATCACGTGGTCGGACCACGCCCCAGTATAATGTGTAGTGGAATGGCCAGATATGCCACATAGAACATATACATGGAGATTAGATGAACATATGCTGGGAAACACCCTAACTAAGCAAGCTATCGATAAGACATTAGACAACTATTTTAAAGAAAATAACTCAGAGGCCATATCTAACAGGATTGTTTGGGAGGCACACAAATGTGTAGTCAGAGGGGAACTTATAGCGGGGAAGGCAAGAGAAAAAAAAGAAAACAGACAATTCCTAAACTCCACACTGGCACAAATAGGGTATTGGGAAAAAGAACACAAGCAAAACCCACAATCCACAGACATTCTAGCATCACTAACACAAGTCAGACAATCCCTGAGGAACTACCTCACAAAAGAATACCAAAGAAAGTCCGCCTTACTAAAACAAAAATATTTTGATGTAAGGGACAAGGCAGGCACATCATTGGCAAAGGCCTTGAGGCGGCGTCAACTCAACACACATGTCCATTACATTAAGGATACACAGGGGGTCATACACAAGGATAGCAAAAACATTGCAGAGATATTTAGACAATATTATACATCGCTGTACAACATACCGGACACAACTACACCACAGAGTATTGAGAATTTCCTATCAGATCTTAATTTACCTGAACTAGAAGCAGAATAAAACAGGAGTCTGGAACTCCCTATAACTATAGATGAAATAAAAAAAAGCAATAAAGACCATGCCAAGCGGTAAGTGTCCGGGACCGGACAGATTTAGCATGAGGTATTACAAAACATTTCCCCAACATCTAATATCCCCGTTAGCAAATATGTTCAATTCACTCCTAAATACCAATGGATTCCCAGAGAGCATGTTAGAAGCTCACATTACTGTCTTACCGAAACCAGGGAAGGAACCAAATAGGCCTGAGAATTTCCGCCCAATCTCATTATTGAATTTGGACGTTAAAATCTTTGCTAAAATTTTAGCTAATAGAATAAACCAACTATTACCCAAATTAATAAACACAGATCAAGTAGGTTTTATCCCAGGGAGAGAGGCGAAAGACAACACCCTAAAGGCTTTACAACCTATATCTCATGTTAAACATAACAAAATACCAGCGGTCCTGATTTCCACTGACGCAGAGAAAGCTTTTGATAGGGTAAATTGGCAATTCCTAAAAGCAGTAATGCATAAAATAAGATTTGGCGACAAATTTATTCAATATGCTTTCACCCTATATACCTGTCCTATGGCTAAGATTAAAGTAAATGGCCTACTGTCAGATAAGTTTTACATTAAAAGTGGAACAAGGCAGGGATGCCCACTCTCACCAGTCCTTTTTGTGTTATCAATGGAAGCGCTGGCACAAAAAATAAGAAGTAACACACAAATTAAAGGTATACAGGTAGGGGACACTGAACACAAGTTAGCTCTGTATGCAGATGATGTCCTGCTTACACTTACGGAGCTGGAGAAGTCCTTACCAACAACACTAGAAATACTTCAGAGCTACGGGAAGGTATCTCATTTTTTAATAAATACCACCAAATCTGAGATGTTAAATTTAACATACAATGAAAAAGTGTTTCAACAACTGACACAAAATTGCCCATTTAAAATACAAAGATTGAAACTTAAATACTTAGGTATCTACCTTGCGACTGACCCCAAAGTAGTATTCCAGGCTAATTATAAAGAAATAGAAGCTACAATAATTGCAGGCCTTTCTAGCTGGAAGAGCAAATCCATTTCGTGGATAGGCAGAATAAACGTAATAAAGATGAATGTCCTCCCCAGGCTCTTATATTTATTGCAAACCACACCTATACAACTCCCACACCAATACTTACCTAAGATCCAATCCTTAATGGAACAATTCATCTGGCAGGAAATTAAACCAAGAATATCTAAACAAACCATGTATATGCCCAGAGAGAGCGGAGGACTAAGAATCCCAAATATTTATACATACAAAACAGCAATAGCCCTACAAAATCTAGTAGAATGGTGCACAAACAGCACACACAAGCAATGGGTCCAAATTGATAGACATATAATGGGACTGAGCAATGCTGGCATGGCAGCCTGGCTCCCTGCTAAAACAGCATCCGTCAATTATTCAACACTACCAGGTGCTAGAAGAATTTTTCAGACGTGGGATAGATTGATAAACACTTCTACATACATATCTAATATCCTCTCCCCCATGCAGCCTATATGCAATAATTCTGCCCTCCCATGGAATCACAAAGACAGCCAGAGGGCCCCAGGAATCCACATTAAGCATAGGACTATATCTATATTTCTTCAGGACGGGAAACTTAGACCCTTGGATTCTATCCTGGATTTACACCCAGACATCACTGCAAACTGGTACACATACACACAAATATGCCACTATATTCACACACATCCCAAGAAACAGTATCTGACCAGAAAACTAACCCCCTTTGAAACCCTTTGCCTATCTAATAATACCCCCAGGCATTTCATTTTGATAGTATACAAACAATTACTGAAAGGGGACACACAAAAATCACCCAACTACACCAGAACGTGGGAGAAAGAGCTAGGGATAGACATAACAGAAAGGGACTGGCAAAAAGCATTTCTTGAAACCAAGAGATCGTCCATTTTGGTTAGGGTACTGGAAACAAATTACAAATTTCTCATGAGATGGTACCTTAATGATTAATAGAGCTAAATCGTTAATTCCTAAACACTGGAAATCGAACACAATACCCACAGTAGAGGAATTGAGAGGACAAGTGGAAAATTTTCTCCACTTGGAACGATACCACCATTTACAATCAGGCACCACGGAAACACACAAATTAATGACACACATGTGGAAACAACATTTCTCTGCACCTTAACAATCAGAGGCACACCCCAAACACAAGCTGAGGAACATGAGGCAAGGGGTTCAGTTTCCCCTAATAATTCTCTATAGTTACTGTATGGAGAGGCTCGAGTGTTTAAAATCCTATTGTTTGTATATTGATAGCTGTTATATAGTACATAGATAAGTAGTGTTCTGTTACTTTGGAACAAAAATGGACTCTAGAAATATTTAACCTTGTTGTCGGTATGATATGAACCTGCCATATGTTAATCCCGTATTGACTGAACTCAATTAATGCTCAACCCAACAATGCAAAGAGCAATGAACAATCGTTATAATAGAAAATGTGTGACACTACCATCAGTACAGTCGACAGTTTACAGCACTAAAGTTATTTTGCAATCTTGTATGTTCTAAGCTTTGTCTTGTTATCTTTATCGCATACAATGTATGTCATTATGGTTTAAATAAAGCTTTTTTAAAAAAAAAATTACAAATCCCCCCCAACATTAAAACCCACCACCCAAACAACCAACCCTACTCTAAAACCCACCCAATACCCCCTTAAAAAAAAACTAACACTAACCCCTTGAAGATCACCTTACCGGGAGAAGTCTTCATTCAACCGGGCCGAAGTCCTCAACGAAGCCGGCAGAAGTGGTCCTCCAGACGGGCAGAAGTGGTCCTCCAGATGGACAGAAGTCTTCATCCAGACGGCGGGTCCATCTTCAAGACATCCGACGCGGAGCATCCTCTTCTTTCCATGGCCACTGAAGAATGAAGGTTCCTTTAAGTGACGTCATCCAAGATAGTGTCCCTTAGATTCCGATTGGCTGATAGAATACTGTCAGCCAATCAGAATTAAGGTGGGAAAAATCCTATTGGGTGATGCAATCAAATAATAGGCTTGAACTTCAATCCTATTGGCTGATCCAATAAGCCAATAGGATTGAGCTGGCATTCTATTGGCTGTTCCAATTAGCCAATAGAATGCCAGCTCAATCCTATTGGCTGATTGCATCAGCCAATAGGATTTTTTCTACCTTAATTCTGATTGGCTGATAGAATTCTATCAGCCAATTGGAATTGAAGGGACGCCATCTTGGATGTAGTCACTTAAAGGTACCTTCATTCTTCAGTTGCCGTGGAAAGAAGAGGATGCTCCGGATGTCTTGAAGATGGACCCGCTCCGCACCGGATGGATGAAGATAGAAGATGCCGTCTGGAGCACCACTTCTGCCCATCTGGAGGACCACTTCTGCCGGATTCGTTGAGGAATTTGGCCCGGTTGGAAGAAGACTTCTCCCGGTAAGGTGATCTTCAAGGGGTTAGTGTTAGGTTTTTTAAGGGGGTATTGGGTGGGTTTTAGAGTAGGGTTGGTTGTGTGGGTGGTGGGTTTTAATGTTAGGTTTTACTGTAAGACAGGTTAGGTTTTATTTTACAGGTAAATTTGTATTTATTTTAACTAGGTAGTTAGTAAATAGTTAATAACTATTAAATAACTATTTTTTTAAAAAAGTTTGGTACATACGTTGCGTGACGGCCAAAAAGGTGTGCGGTACAGCTATACCTACAAAAATAGCCATAACGATGCTTTTTCACTTATAATGCACAACTCGTAATCTAGCTGAGAGATAGCAAGAGAACAAAGAAAAATTGAAAATAGGAGTAAATTAGAAAGTTGCTTAAAATTGCATGCTCTATCTGAATCGTGAAAGAAAAAAATTGGGTTCAGTGTCCCTTTAAAGAGAACAATTGCAAATTAACATTATATTACTTATCTCTCCTACTTCCCACTGGGAGTGTAATTTCTTCTACTATGTATTTATTTTAACTAGGTAGTTAGTAAATAGTTAATAACTATTTACTAAGTAGTCTACCTAGTTAAAATACCTAGAGTAATGGGGAAACCAGACGTGGACTCCACGCACACTTGCCCTTAGAGAGATACAACTGCACCTCACTGACGAGGCCCATAGGAGGCCGAAACGATCGTCTGGGGTTGTTGCTTCCCTTGTTCAGAGAAGAATTGCCTGGTATTTCGGTGCTGGACTGTCATTGGGCAGGGTCAGACTGATATGCTTCAGGATATTTTTTCTCTGTGAAGGGGCATAGTGTGCAAAAAGAACTGGCACCCTGAGGCCTAGATTTGGAGTTCGGCGGTAAAAGGGCTGCTAACGCTCCGCGGGCTTTTTTCTGGCCGCACCATAAATTTAACTCTGGTATCGAGAGTTTAATCAAATGCTGCGTTAGGCTCCAAAAAAGGAGCGTAGAGCATTTTTACCGCAAATGCAACTCTCGATACCAGAGTTGCTTACGGACGCGGCCGGCCTCAAAAACATGCTCGTGCACGATTCCCCCATAGGAAACAATGGGGCTGTTTGAGCTGAAAAAAAACCTAACACCTGCAAAAAAGCAGCGTTCAGCTCCTAACGCAGCCCCATTGTTTCCTATGGGGAAACACTTCCTACGTCTGCACCTAACACTCTAACATGTACCCCGAGTCTAAACACCCCTAACCTTACACTTATTAACCCCTAATCTGCCGCCCCCGCTATCGCTGACCCCTGCATATTTTTTTAAACCCCTAATCTGCCGCTCCGTAAACCGCCGCAACCTACGTTATCCCTATGTACCCCTAATCTGCTGCCCTAACATCGCCGACCCCTATATTATATTTATTAACCCCTAATCTGCCCCCCTCAACGTCGCCGACACCTGCCTACACTTATTAACCCCTAATCTGCCGAGCGGACCTGAGCGCTACTATAATAAAGTTATTAACCCCTAATCCGCCTCACTAACCCTATCATAAATAGTATTAACCCCTAATCTGCCCTCCCTAACATCGCCGACACCTAACTTCAATTATTAACCCCTAATCTTCCGATCGGAGCTCACCGCTATTCTAATAAATGGATTAACCCCTAAAGCTAAGTCTAACCCTAACACTAACACCCCCCTAACTTAAATATAATTTTTATCTAACGAAATTAATTAACTCTTATTAAATAAATTATTCCTATTTAAAGCTAAATACTTACCTGTAAAATACATCCTAATATAGCTACAATATAAATTATAATTATATTATAGCTATTTTAGGATTAATATTTATTTTACAGGTAACTTTGTAATTATTTTAACCAGGTACAATAGCTATTAAATAGTTAAGAACTATTTAATAGTTAAAATAGTTAAAATAATAACAAAATTACCTGTAAAATAAATACTAACCTAAGTTATAATTAAACCTAACACTACCCTATCAATAAATTAATTAAATAAAATACCTACAATTACCTACAATTAACCTAACACTACACTATCAATAAATTAATTAAACAAATTAATTCCTACAAATAAATACAATTAAATAAACTAGCTAAAGTACAAAAAATAAAAAAGAACTAAGTTACAGAAAATAAAAAAATATTTACAAACATAAGAAAAATATTACAACAATTTTAAACTAATTACACCTACTCTAAGCCCCCTAATAAAATAACAAAGCCCCAAAATAAAAAATTCCCTACCCTATTCTAAATTAAAAAAGTTACAAGCTCTTTTACCTTACCAGCCCTGAACAGGGCCCTTTGCGGGGCATGCCCCAAGAAGTTCAGCTCTTTTGCCTGTAAAAAAAAACATACAATACCCCCCCCCCAACATTACAACCCACCACCCACATACCCCTAATCTAACCCAAACCCCCCTTAAATAAACCTAACACTAATCCCCTGAAGATCTTCCTACCTTGTCTTCACCATCCAGGTATCACCGATCCGTCCTGGCTCCAAGATCTTCATCCAACCCAAGCGGGGGTTGGCGATCCATAATCCGGTGCTGAAGAGGTCCAGAAGAGGCTCCAAAGTCTTCCTCCTATCCGGCAAGAAGAGGACATCCGGACCGGCAAACATCTTCTCCAAGCGGCATCTTCGATCTTCTTCCATCCGGAGCGAAGTGGCAGGATCCTGAAGACCTCCAGCGCGGAACATCCATCCGGACCGACGACTGAACGACGAATGACTGTTCCTTTAAGGGACGTCATCCAAGATGGCGTCCCTCGAATTCCGATTGGCTGATAGGATTCTATCAGCCAATCGGAATTAAGGTATGAATATTCTGATTGGCTGATGGAATCAGCCAATCAGAATCAAGTTCAATCCGATTGGCTGATCCAATCAGCCAATCAGATTGAGCTCGCATTCTATTGGCTGATCGGAACAGCCAATAGAATGCGAGCTCAATCTGATTGGCTGATTGGATCAGCCAATCGGATTGAACTTGATTCTGATTGGCTGATTCCATCAGCCAATCAGAAAATTCATACCTTAATTCCGATTGGCTGATAGAATCCTATCAGCCAATCGGAATTCGAGGGACGCCATCTTGGATGACGTCCCTTAAAGGAACAGTCATTCGTCGTTCAGTCGTCGGTCCGGATGGATGTTCCGCGCTGGAGGTCTTCAGGATCCTGCCGCTTCGCTCCAGATGGAAGACCATAGAAGATGCCGCCTGGATGATGACTTCAATCGGATGGAAGATCCTCTTCTGCCCCGCTTGGATGAAGACTTTGACCGGATCATGGACCTCTTCAGCCCCCGCTTGGGCTTGGATCAGGACATCGGAGGAGCTCTTCAGGACGGATCGGTGAACCTGGTATGGTGAAGACAAGGTAGGAAGATCTTCAGGGGCTTAGTGTTAGGTTTATTTAAGGGGGGTTTGGGTTAGATTAGGGGTATGTGGGTGGTGGGTTGTAATGTTGGTGGGGGGGGTATTGTATTTATTCTTTTACAGGCAAAAGAGCTGAAATTCTTGGGGCATGCCCCGCAAAGGGCCCTGTTCAGGGCTGGTAAGGTAAAAGAGCTTGTAACTTTTTTAATTTAGAATAGGGTAGGGAATTTTTTATTTTGGGGGGCTTTGTTATTTTATTAGGGGGCTTAGAGTAGGTGTAATTAGTTTAAAATTGTTGTAATATTTTTATTATGTTTGTAAATATTTTTTTATTTTCTGTAACTTAGATCTTTTTTATTTTTTTGTACTTTATCTAGTTTATTTAATTGTATTTATTTGTAGGAATTGTGTTTAATTAATTTATTGATAGTGTAGTGTTAGGTTAATTGTAGGTAATTGTAGGTAGTTTATTTAATTATTTTATTGATAGGGTAGTGTTAGGTTTAATTATATCTTAGGTTAGGACTTATTTTACAGGTAATTTTGTTATTATTTTAACTAGGTAACTATTAAATAGTTCTTAACTATTTAATAGCTATTGTACCTGGTTAAAATAATTACAAAGTTACCTGTAAAATAAATATTAATCCTAAAATAGCTATAATATAATTATAATTTATATTGTAGCTATATTAGGATTTATTTTACAGGTAAGTATTTAGCTTTAAATAGGAATCATTTATTTAATAAGAGTTAATTTATTTCGTTAGATAAAAATTATATTTAAGTTAGGGGGGTGTTAGTGTTAGGGTTAGACTTAGCTTTAGGGGTTAATACATTTATTAGAATAGCGGTGAGCTCCGGTCGGCAGATTAGGGGTTAATAATTGAAGTTAGGTGTCGGCGATGTTAGGGAGGGCAGATTAGGGGTTAATACTATTTATGATAGGGTTAGTGAGGCGGGTTAGGGGTTCATAACTTTATTATAGTAGCGCTCAGGTCCGCTCGGCAGATTAGGGGTTAATAAGTGTAGGCAGGTGTCGGCGACGTTGAGGGGGGCAGATTAGGGATTAATAAATATAATATAGGGGTCGGCGATGTTAGGGGTAGCAGATTAGGGGTACATAGGGATAACGTAGGTGGCGGCGATTTGCGGTCGGAAGATTAGGGGTTAAGAAATATAATATAGGGGTCGGCGGGGTTAGGGGCAGCAGATTAGGGGTACATAAGTATAACGTAGGTGGCGGTCGGCAGATTAGGGGTTAAAAATTTAAATAGAGTGGCGGCGATGTGGGGGGACCTCGGTTTAGGGGTACATAGGTAGTTTATGGGTGTTAGTGTACTTTAGGGTACAGTAGTTAAGAGCTTTATAAACCGGCGTTAGCCAGAAAGCTCTTAACTCCTGCTATTTTCAGGCGGCTGGAATCTTGTCGTTAGAGCTCTAACGCTCACTTCAGAAACGACTCTAAATACCAGCGTTAGAAAGATCCCATTGAAAAGATAGGCTACGCAAATGGCGTAGGGGGATCTGCGGTATGGAAAAGTCGCGGCTGAAAAGTGAGCGTTAGACCCTTTAATCACTGACTCCAAATACCAGCGGGCGGCCAAAACCAGCGTTAGGAGCCTCTAACGCTGGTTTTGACGGCTACCGCCGAACTCCAAATCTAGGCCTGAGGAATTCAATAAAAATGAACATGCATGGAAGTTATTCCAGCTTCTGTTCTATCTCATGGAGTGCTGTTCTCTCACTTTCGATTTTTATGAAAATAAATACAAACTTACCTGTGAAATAAAAATAAAACCTAAGCTAGCTACAATATAACTATTAGTTATATTGTAGCTAGCTTAGGTTTTATTTCACATGTAAGTATTTAGTTTTAAATAGGTAATATTTAGTTAATTGTAACTTTAATTTAGCTCTATTTTAATTATGTTAAAGTTAGGGGTGTTATGGTTAGGGTTACGTTTAATTAAGGTTGTTGCAATGTGGGGGGCTGGCGGTTTAGGGGTTAATAGGTTTATTTAGTGGTAGTGATGTGGGAGGCCAGAGGTTTAGGAGCTTTATTTAGTGGCGGCGATGTCGGGGAGCGGCAGAATAGGGGTTAATAGATTTATTATAGTGTGGACGATGTTGGGGTACAGGGGAATGGGGTAGATAACTTTAGTATAGTGGCGGCGATATCGGAAGTGGCAGATTAGGGGTTAATTGATTTATTTAGGTAGCGGCGATATCGGTAGCGGCAGATTAGGGGTTAATAACATTATGTAGGTGTCGGCGTTGTCGGGAGCAGCAGATTAGGGGTGTTTAGACGTTGAGTTTATGTTAGGGTGTTAGGTTTAAACGTAACTTTTTTTCCCCCCATAGACATCAATGGGGCTGCATTACGGAGCTTTTTCATTCCACAATCGCAGGTGTTAGATTTTTTCTGACCCGCTCTCCCCATTGATGTCTATGGGGAAAGTGTGCACGAGTACATCAAAACAGCGCTTGTATTTTGTGCGGTATGGAGCTCAACGCAACCATATCGCACGCACAAGGCGGCTGTTAAAAACTTGTAATGGTTGCGCTATAGGGGGTGAAATAACGCAACTTTTGTTGCGTTCGTTAAATTTCCTACAGCGCGCAGAACTCGTAATCTACCTGTATGAAAACAATTGTGTTATTGTACCTTTAAATAAACTTTTAGTTTTACCAAAATTGCAGTGTACAAAACTTAGATGAAGAAATAAAAGAATAAGTTTAAGAATTACAAAGAATGATAAAAATGAAAGCTAATATAGCTAATTATAGCTTCAGAGAGAAAAAAATGACAAGAATCTGCACTGTAGCTCAAAAACACACATTTTAGTTCATAATGGAAATTTCGAAATTAGTTTGAAACGAACACGTCCTTGAAAGAAAACTAAAATTTTACATTTAACAAAAAAGAATATTTTGGACAAAAAAAACTGTTTTCCATTGTACATCTCTATTTGTATATACTGAAATGTGAAGTTTTTTTTTTTAGTTTACTGTCACTTTAAGAGCAAAATCATTAAGTTTCACCAATAGTATTAATATTTTATTATTATATTAAATTTACCTTAAGTAAAATTAAGAATTTTATAGTAAAAGTTGTTCAGGTCATTATAATAATCATTTCGAAAAAAAAAAAAATATATTTATACACAGCGTATATTTATACACAGTGTACAATAACCATCGCCTAGATTTAGAGTTCTGCGTTAGCCGTCAAAACCAGCGTTAGGGGGTCCTAATGCTGGTTTTGGCCGCCCGCTGGTATTTGGAGTCAGTCAGGAAAGGGTCTAACGCTCACTTTCCAGCCGCGACTTTTCCATACCGCAGATCCCCTACGCCATTTGCGTATCCTATCTTTTCAATGGGATCTTTCTAATGCCGGTATTTAGAGTCTTGGCTGAAGTGAGCGTTAGAAATCTAACGACAAGACTCCAGCCGCAGAGAAAAGCCAGGAGTTAAGAGCTTTCTGGGCTAACGCCGGTTCATAAAGCTCTTAACTACTGTGCTCTAATGTACACTAACACCCATAAACTACATATGTACCCCTAAACCGAGGTCCCCCCACATCGCCGCCACTCTATTAAAAATGTTTAACCCCTAATCTGCCGACCGCACACCGCCGCAACTTACATTATCCATATGTACCCCTAATCTGCTGCCCCTAACATCGCCGACCCCTACATAATATTTATTACCCCCTAATCTGCCCCCCCCCAACGTCGCCGCTACCTACCTACAATTATTAACCCCTAATCTGCCGACCGGACCTCACCGCTACTCTAATAAATGTATTAACCCCTAAAGCTAAGTCTAACCCTAACCCTAACACCCCCCCCCTAAATTAAATATAATTTAAATCTAACAAAATAAAATAAATCTTATTAAATAAATTATTCCTATTTAAAGCTAAATACTTACCTGTAAAATAAACCCTAATATAGCTACAATATAAATAATAATTATATTGTAGCTATTTTAGGATTAATATTTATTTTACAGGCAACTTTGTATTTATTTTAACCAGGTACAATAGCTATTAAATAGTTAATAACTAATTAATAGCTACCTAGTTAAAATAAATAAAAAATTACCTGTAAAATAAATCCTAACCTAAGTTACAATTAAACCTAACACTACACTATCAATAAATAAATTAACTAAACTATCTACAATTATCTACAATTAAATACAAATAAATACACTAACTAAAGTACAAAAATTAAAAAAAGAACTAAGTTACAAAAAATAAAAAAATAATTTACAAACATTATAAAAATATTACAACAATTTTAAGCTAATTACACCTACTCTAAGCCCCCTAATAAAATAACAAAGTCCCCCAAAATAAAAAAAATGCATTACCCTATTCTAAAATAAAAATTGTAAAGCTCTTTTACCTTACCAGCCCTTAAAAGGGCCTTTTGCGGGGCATGCCCCAAAGAATTCTGCTCTTTTGCCTGTAAAAAAAAACATACAATACCCCCCCCCAACATTACAACCCACCACCCACATACCCCTAATCTAACCCAAACCTCCCTTAAATAAACCTAACACTAAGCCCCTGAAGATCTCCCTACCTTGTCTTCACCACACAACAGCCAATAGAATGCAAGCTCAACAGGCCCTATTAAGGGCTGGTAAGCAAAAGGCCCTTTTAAGGGCTGGTAAGGTAAAAGAGCTTTACAATTTTTATTTTAGAATAGGGTAGGGCATTTTTTTTATTTTGGGGGGCTTTGTTATTTTATTAGGGGGCTTAGAGTAAGTGTAATTAGCTTAAAACTGTTGTAATATTTTTATAATGTTTGTAAATTATTTTTTTAATTTTTGTAACTTAGTTCTTTTTTTATTTTTTGTACTTTAGTTAGTGTATTTATTTGTATTTAATTGTAGATAATTGTAGATAGTTTAGTTAATTTATTTATTGATAGTGAAGTGTTAGGTTTAATTGTAATTTAGGTTAGGATTTATTTTACAGGTAATTTTTTATTTATTTTAGCTAGGTAGCTATTAATTAGTTATTAACTATTTAATAGCTATTGTACCTGGTTAAAATAAATACAAAGTTGCCTGTAAAATAAATATTAATCCTAAAATAGCTACAATATAATTATTATTTATATAGTAGCTATATTAGGGTTTATTGTACAGGTAAGTATTTAGCTTTAAATAGGAATAATTTATTTAATAAGATTTAATTTATTTTGTTAGAATAAAATTATATTTAAGTTAGGGGGGTGTTAGTGTTAGGGTTAGACTTAGCTTTAGGGGTTAATACAGTTATTAGAGTAGCGGCGAGGTCCGGTCGGCAGATTAGGGGTTAATACTTGAAGTTAGGTGTCGGCGATGTTAGGGAGGGCAGATTAGGGGTTAATACTATTTATTATAGGGTTTTTGAGGCGGGAGTGAGGCGGATTAGGGGTTAATACATTTATTATAGTAGCGGTGAGGTCCGGTCGGCAGATTAGGGGTTAATAATTGTAGGTAGGTGGTGGCGACGTTGGGGGCAGCAGATTAGGGGTTAATAAATATAATATAGGGGTCGGCGGTGTTAGGGGCAGCAGATTAGGGGTACATAGGGATAATGTAGGTCGCGGTGGTGTGCGGTCGGCAGATTAGGGGTTAAAAATAATATGCAGGGGTCAGCGATAGCGGGGGTGGCAGATTAGGGGTTAATAAGTGTAAGGTTAGGGGTGTTTAGACTCGATTCATGTTAGGGTGTTAGGTGCAGACATAGGAAGTGTTTCCCGATAGGAAACAATGGGGCTGCGTTAGGAGCTGAACGCTGCTTTTTTGCAGGTGTTAGGTTTTTTTTCAGCTCAAACTGCCCCATTGTTTCCTATGGGGGAATCGTGCACGAGCACGTTTTTGAAGCTGGCCACGTCCATAAGCACCGCTGGTATTTAGAGTTGCAGTGGCAGTAAATATGCCTGTACGCTCCCTTTTTGGAGCCTAACGCAGCCATTCTGTGAACTCTAAATACCAGCGGTATTTAAAAGGTGCAGGGGAAAAAATACAAGCGTAGCTAACGCACCCCTTTGGCCGCAGAACTCTAAATCTAGCCACATGTAATATAAATGAGTGTAATTATTACACACACTGAAAATAACTTACCCACACAGAGGTAATTGAAGAATAAACCCTGTGAGACAGATTTACTGATAAGTGACAAGTCCACCCAGCAAGCGGATGCTCTGCCTTACCTTATCAGATGAGAACTCGCAAACTACAGACTGACATGCAGGTGCGACAGTTGTCAAAACTATTAGGGGGCAGCCTTATATTTCCCACCAACTAAACTTCCTGTACAGGTTAGTACAACACACATAAACAAAAATTCCTATAACAAAAAAACTGCTGTTCCCTCCTGTGCTGTCACCACTTTTTAAAGCTGTGTGCGCTAGCATGTAAGGCACAGACACATGCACTCGGCTTAGAGCAGGAGTTTTCAAAGTCTTAGATGTTGGACCTCCCCTCTGATGAAATTTACAAGACAGCAACCCCCCCCCCCAATAACAGAAAATTACCTTTTCTCTTTAAAGAAAATTGTAATATTCATTTTTAATTTGGAGAATGTTCATCTGATGCTGGGTTTACACACAGTTCTCAAGAGCAGTTTCTTCTCAACCAACAGAGTGCTTCACTCACGTTTCAGTTTGCACTTTGTTACTTCTGTCTTAAACGCAATTTACTGATCAAGACGACAAACGCAATGCAGTTTTGACCTCATTGCCTTTTTCCCATCTACATCCCACCCTTTGCCTTATTCCACCACAACATAGCAAGTACCATTGTCCTTGCTTAAAAAAACCTTCTATGTTTTGCCAAAGTCAACTGTTGCTTGTGATTTCCATAGAATAGTGCAAAGTGTCACAGCTCCCGCACCTCCCCTGATATGCTCTCGACCTTCCATGGGGAAGCCCGCATCACACTTTGAAAACCACTGCCTTATTGGGAGCGGTGGCTGGCAGGGAAAGAAAGGAGAGAAATCAGGGAATTTGGGACTATTTTCTGGTACATGGGACATATCTAGGATTGCCAACTTTAGTTCAGGCCAAACCCGAACACTCTTGCGCCCTGCACTGTACACACTGTGTATAATAGGAAATAAACTAGCACATAGATATTCACACTCTAACACACACACACACACTCTCACACACACGCTAACACACTAACACACACTTTTTCTCTTTTATACACAAAGACACTCAGACCCACACCCAAAGACACTAGCACTCTTACACACACACTCTCTCTTACACACATTCTCTCTCAAGCACACTCTCTCTCACACACACACACAAATACACTCACTCTTTCACAAAGAGACTCACACACACAGAAAGACACTGACAAATACAAAGACACAAACTCTCACACACAAAGGCACTTACACACATAGACACATTCCTCCACTCAGACACACTCCCACACAAAAACACACACATGCAAGAGAGAAATAACTCTAAGCATGTGCAGAATGGTTTACATTGTCACCTTTTTGGCAGTTTCCCCCCAAACCTGGACATTTGCATATCCAGGTCTGACTCAGCTTCAAACCCAAACAGTCCAAGTCATTCCCGAGCAGGTGGCAACTCCAGACATATCTCCCAATTCCGAGGCTGTCCCTGTCAAACCAGGATGGATGGCAACCCTAAGCTGTGGGCTGAGATTCAACATGTTCTGAAGATCCCATGAACTGTTATTTGCAAACTGTCCTTAAGCATGTGGGCTCACCGAATCCAAGTTTGCGCATACAGCTGATCCTAAAATACCAAGAACAGCAAACTGCTAGGAAAGCAGCAGAGAGACAGGCTGCTGAGCGACAACCTGAAAGAGAGTATCAGCTAGAGCTTACACTATTGGAGAGAACAAGTATCGCACCTATTATAAGTGAATCAAGAGACTCCTCTGTATTTAGACCATAGTGCAGAGAATTTTCCTACCCTAGATAAATATGGGGATCTAGATGTATTCATGTGCAGCTTTGAAAAGACTTGCGGACAGTATCAGCTGCCAAGACACCAACATATCTCACCCCTGGTCTAAAAGTCCTGCACAGGAGGCTTTTGCAGAATTGTCCCCAGAGTTTGATCAGGACTATGATGCAATTAAGGCTGCATTGCAGAGGAGGTATAATCTAACTCCTGAGGTTTACAGGAAGAAATTCTGGATTCTACAGAGGGGTACCTTAGAAAGCTACACTGCAGTTGTGGTAAACCTGAAAAAAGCATTTTCGAAGTGGAACAGAGGGCTAGAGATTACCACAATGAAGGACATGAAGGATCTGATGGTCAAGTAGCAGTTCATGCAGCTATGATCAGCAGCAGTGTAGGAATATGTACTGGATCAAAGGCCCAAAACATCATTGAAAGCGGGTGTGCTGGAAGATGTCAATACAGCTAACAGATCACCAATGAATAGGAGAAAAGCCTTTGCTAAGGGGGCATCCAACTTGAAGGGAGTTCCTGCACAACCCCCAAACACCAGCTTCCTCAGGGAAATTGGCAGCTTGTACCACTACTGGGCAGGGAGATACCCGCATGTGTATGTGTTTTGTTTGCAACAAAGTTGGGCACATCAGCTCTACTTGCCCAGACAAAATAAAATTGGCACAATCAGCCAGAGGAAGTCATCCCTCAAAATTACAAGCTTCTGTGTCGTTCCTCAGGGAAATTGGCAGTTGTACCACTACTGGGCAGGGAGATACCAGCATGTGTTTTGTTTGCAACAAAGTGGGGCACATCAGCTCTACTTGCCCAGACAAAATGAAATTGGCACAATCAGCCAGAGGAATCATCCCTAAAAATTACAAGCTTCTGTGTCGTTTGTCACCAGGTCAGAGGAAAACAAAAATGAAAATCTACAACCTGTCACTGTGAGACATAAGGTACCAATGGGACTCAGAAACGCTGGGGCGGATATTACTCTTGTGTGTCTAGGACTGTGAGCTCTAAGGACATTATCCCTGGCAGGGCTTTAGTAGTTAAAGGATTTGGAGGAGTACACCCTTCAATGCCTTTGGCACGTGTATATCTTGATAGGGGAGCAGGAAGAGGTCTAAGAAATATGGGGGTATCTGACAATATTCTTACTGATGTATTACTGGGTACTGATCTGGGTAGGTTGTTATCACATTATGTGCCTGACAATAATACCTGTGACTCAATTACATTAGATATGGGCCCTGATGTGCAAAGGGCTGTGTGTAAAAAAGCCCAGAGACATGCTGACCAGGAGGGAGGACAGATTACATACTGTATGTGCAAAATGCAATGCCTGAACTGGCGGTGTCTGTGCTTAGATATAAAAATGTGAGAGGACTTGTGTATGACCCAAAGCAGAAGAAATAAGATCTTAAACTAACACACAAGGTAATGGAATTTTCGGAACTAACCAACCGATAAACCACACCTAAAGCTCTGACAGGTCAGGAAAACACACGAACGCTAGAACAGATTATAAATGCTACTTTAAATTTTGATAAAAAGGTATTGTTTGATAGGGCTATAAATGACCTAAGAGTAGAAATACTTCAAAACCACACATATTGAATAACAATTTTATAATGATACTATAGATCTGACACCCGGTTTCTCTTTATGTTTACTATATAACTATAATAAAGGTTTAATATTAGATATACTTGAGAAAAAGAGAACCAGTTGAATGTCCAATTAAATTTTTCCATTATGCACAATAGACTGAATACATCCCTATAACTCTGACGTGAAGAGTGGTTGAGGCCACAAAAGTCTTAACAGTCTAGTCAATATCGTTTAATTTCAGAATAGATAGGCTTAATGAGTTCTAAAAGATAAAGCCTAAAGTTATTCCTCTCGTGTTCATGAAGTCTATGAGCTGGAGATTTAGAAAAAGACATGCTACCTCAAGTGTGAAGTTATGTTAATCTTTACAATACATTCTTTTTGTTTTTTGTGTTTAACCCCTTTTCTTTTGAGTCGTGTCCCCGTCCTGTCCCGCAGTCCCGACCAGACTTTTAAAATAAACTTTTACTTAGGGATATCACATATACAATTCATTCATTCCACATACCACCCAGAATATGGCTAACAAGCTAAATCATCCTTCACCCACAAACGACTTACGAATATACTCAGTAAATGCAAAAGGCCTCAACATACCCAGTAAAAGATCTGCAGTGTTGATAGAATGTCGCAGTCAGGGAACTGATTTAATGTTACTGCAAGAAACCCATTTTAGAAAAGGAAGAGAACCCTCCACTTTCGCCCGCCAATATGGCACATGCTTCTAGGCATCACACAATAAATACAAAAAGCATGGTGTAGGCATTATTATTATTAAAAGAGGTATACCCTTTATTGAACTACAAACCATTAGGGATAAAGAGGGCCGTTATATCATTCTAGTAGGTATGTTATATAACAGACCAGTTACCTTTGTCTCTTTATATGCTCCTAATTCTGCCCAACACTCATTATTTAGAAAATTATCTAACTTAATACTAGATAACCAGAAAGGAGTTCTCATCATGTGCGGGGACTTCAACATAGCCTTAAATCCTGCTATGGACTGTTCATCAAATCACTCCTCGTTACCTACCTCCCATCTAAACAAGATAAAAATGTATCTTAAAAATATTGTAGCACAAAACGTGTGGAGAACATTACACCCACAACTTAAAGATTACTCTTTTTACTCATATCCACAAGAATTATACACTAGAATCGATTATATATTCACAGATGTGGGGGGCTTAGCCTTATTTAATTCAGCAAAGATATGCCCGATAACATGGTCTGATCACTCCTCACTGATTAGTTCCTTTACATGGCCAACTAAACCAATTAAAGATTTTATTTGGAAACTAGACGATGCATTATTAACAGACCCCATGAATGTTATAAAAATCGAAAAAGCACTTACAGAATACTTTCAGATCAATGCAAACCCAGAAACATCTGCACAAATAATATGGGAAGCACATAAGAGTGTAATCAGGGGTGAACTGATAGCCATAAAGGCATACATTAACAAAACTAAAAGAGAGGCGGTAAAATCTTATCTTTATAGAATACAACAACTCGAAGCTAAACATAAAATCTTTCCATCAGATAAAGACACCTTAGCGGAACTCACATTGGAAAGACAAAATCTTGCCTCTCATTTATCAAAAGAACACAAACGAAAAGCCCTGCATAACCAACAGAAACACTACGAGGGGCGCAACAAATTTGGACGCCTTTTAGCGAGATATCTAAAGCATAAAGCACATAAGAAATACATATTGCATATTACCGATGAAAAAGGACGTTCACAATACTCCACTCTAAGCATAGCCCAGACATTCCGAAAATTCTTTCAAAAATTATATAATATCAGAAATGATTATAACAAATAACACAACAGACACACAGACGCGACCGCAAGGGATAGATACTTATCTTAACCATCTAAAGCTACCTAACATTACACCAGAACAAAAGGAGGAACTAGAGAACCCAATAACTCTAGAGGAAATAAATATAGTCATCAAAGACCTGCCAACCGGTAAAACACCAGGCCCAGATGGTTTTGGCCATAGATACTATTCCACCTTTCGGGAAACACTATCTCCTCACATTCTAAATTATTTCCAATCTATCGAAACAAAAGCCTTTTTGGCAAGAGCCCTAGAATCCCACATTATATTATTACCAAAACCAAATAAATCCCCTACCCTTCCTGCAAACTTCCGTCCTATCTCACTATTAAATACAGACACCAAAATTTTCGCAAAAATATTAGCCCACAGACTAAACAGAATTCTCCCATATATTATTCACCAGGATCAAGTTGGCTTCATCCCAGGTCGAGAGGCCAAAGACAACACGGTCAGAGCCCTCCATTTAATACATTATGTTAAGAAAAACAATATCCCTACCTTATTCTTGTCCACCGATGCCGAAAAGGCTTTTGACCGTGTTGCCTGGGACTTTTTGAAAGCCACTTTATCGCATATAGGACAAGGCCCTCAAATGCTATCCCGAATTTTCTCTATATATTCTCAGCCTAGCGCACGTATCCTGATTAATGGCTCCCTCTCAGATCCTTTCCTTATTAGTAATGGGACACGCCAGGGGTGTCCCCTTTCGCCACTCTTATTTACTTGCGTTATAGAAACATTAGCCACAAGTATTAGACACAACCCGCAGATACATGGCATCGATATTAGCTCCCAAAAATACACGGTCTCTCTTTTTGCGGACAATATGCTTTTCTCTCCTACAAAACCCGAAATTTCTATCCCACACTTGACTAAAGAGTTCGAAACATTCCACACACTATCCAACTTTTCAGTCAACAAGACCAAATCCGAGATCTTAAATATCAATATAAATAATACTGACCTACAGGACATTAACAAGCTTACCACATTTTCCTGGTGCCCTTCAGCATTACAATACTTAGGTATAAAACTTGCCCCTACATTGGATGACATGTTCACACTGAACTATATACCACTTAAACGTGCAATTATTAATGATCTCTCATTGTGGAGGTCCAAACAGATTTCTTGGTTAGGACGCATAGAAGTAATCAAAATGAACATTTTCCCAAGGATATCATACTATCTCCAGACATTACCTATCCCACTTCCCAAACAGTATCTACCCTCTATACAGAAAGCATTTAGAGACTACATATGGAACAGAAAACCACCAAGAATTCAGTGACGTGCGGTGAGGTCAGAGGCAGGTGAGGCACTGGCTACGATACGCCTTCATTCTTTAGATATCCTTTGTTGAAGAAATAGCAATGTACATGGGTGAGTCAATCACATCAGTTATTTATGTGCAGCCACCAATCAGCAGCTACTGAGCATATTTAGATATGATTTTCAACAAAGGATATCAAGAGAATGAAGAAAATTAGATAGATGAAAATTGGAAAGTTATTTAAAATTGTATGCTCTTTCTAAATCATGAAAGAAAACATATGGGTTTCATGTCCCTTTAAATGGCATTTTGGAAACTGGTCACCTTAGTAAACATCTGATTTTAGTCTAAAGGACTGTAAACAGAACGTCTTGCCAGATAACAAAATGCTTGCTCTGATTATGAGATCTAGAAATCCAGACCAATTAAAATATGTTTAAAACATACTTTTTACTTTAATGCTGCAAATTATGCTTATAGATTCCTTCATTATTCAGTAAATATAAAAATGTCTTGATCCATTGGCGGCTGGTGAAATTTAACGATGGTGGGGCGCTTGACCCCATCCCTTTAAATAAAGCCACGCCTTCAGATGGCACCACCAATTCATTATTTAAATAGATAAAAGGTAGACAGAAACACAGAAAAGCACTTGGGGGGGAGAGGTAGAGACAGGAGAGAGAGAGAGAGAAAGACAGAGGGTTAGAGAGAAAGAGACATACATACAGACAGAGGGTTAGAGAGAGAGGCACATAAGGGATGAAAGAGTCAGGGGGGGGGGGGAGACACAGAGAGAAAGAGACCATAGGGGACAATGAGATACATAAGGAGAGAGACAGAGGGGGTAGGAGAGAAAGGAAGAGAGAGAGATGTATAGAGAGAGAAACAGAGGGGGGGAGAGAGAGAGACAAAGGGGAGAGAGAGAGAGAGAGAGGAGATAGACAGAGGGGAGAGAGAGAGAGAGAGACAGAGGGGAGAGAAAGAGAGAGAGAGAGACAGAGGGGAGAGAGAGACAGAGGGGAGAGAGAGAGAGAGAGAGACAGAGGGAAGAGAGAGACAGGGAAGGGGGAGAGAGAGGGACAGGGGAGGGGGAGAGAGATGGACAGGGGAGGGGGAGAGAGAGGGACAGGGGAGGGGGAGAGAGAGGGACAGGGGAGGGGGAGATAGACACACAGGGGAGGGGGAGAGAAACAGGGGAGGGGGAGAGAAACAGGGGAGGGGGAGAGAAACAGGGGAGAGGAAGAGAAACAGGGGAGGGGGAGAGAAACAGGGGAGGGAGGGATGGAGGGAGGGCAGAGACACAGGGGAGGGAGGGAGGGAGGGAGGGGGGGAGAGACACAATAGAGGGAGGGGAGAGACACAGGGGAGGGGAGAGACACAAGGGAGGGAGGGGAAAGACACAGGGGAGGGAGGGGAGAGACACAGGGGAGGGAGGGGAGAGACACAGGGGAGGGAGGGGAGAGACACAGGGGGGAGGGGAGAGACACAGGGGAGGGGGGAGAGACACAGGGGAGGGGGGAGAGACACAGGGGAGGGGGGGAGAGACACAGGGGAGGGGGGGAGAGAGACACAGGGGAGGGGGGAGAGAGACACAGGGGAGGGGGGAGAGAGGCACAGGGGAGGGGGGAGAGACACAGGGGAGGGGGGAGAGACACAGGGGAGGGAGGGAAGGGAGGGGAGAGATACAGGGGGAGGGGAGAGACACAGGGGAGGGGGGAGAGACACAGGGGAGGGGGGGAGAGACACAGGGGAGGGAGGGGAGAGACACAGGGGAGGGAGGGGAGAGACACAGGGGAGGGGGGGAGAGACACAGGGGAGGGAGGGGAGAGATACAGGGGAGGGGAGAGACACAGGGGAGGGGAGATACACAGGGGAGGAGGGGAGAGACACAGGGGAGGGAGGGGAGAGACACAGGGGAGGGAGGGGAGATACACAGGGGAGGGGGGAGAAACACAGGGGAGGGGGGAGAGACACAGGGGAGGGGGGAGACACAGGGGAGGGGGGAGAGACACAGGGGAGGAGGGAAAAGACACAGGGGAGGGGAGGGGGGAAAAGACACAGGTGGGGGGGAGAGACACAGGGGAGGGGGGGAGACACAGGGGAGGGGGGAGAGACACAGGGGAGGGGGGAAAAGACACAGGGGAGGGGAGGGGGGAAAAGACACAGGAGGGGGAGAGACACAGGGGAGGGGGGGGAGACACAGGGGAGGGGGGAGAGACACAGGGGAGGGGGGGAGAGACACATGGGAGGGGGAAGAGACATGGTACCATTACTAAGCAAATTGAGGACATCACATCAATGATGGTGACACTGTCTGACTTGTAATGCACAGAGTCTGAGCACTTCACACTACGGTAACTGCATTACACACAGGCAGGCCACTACTTTGCACATCTATCTAAATAAAATAACATATTTACACTGTCACTAAACAAATGATGTAATATTAATCATTGACCCTTATATCAGCCAGAACTGAGGTAAGAAGAAGGTCTAGTGGAAGGAACTGGAAGGAACCTTACCTGTCCTGAGCTGATGAGGTCCGGTCGGTCGTCAGACAGAAGACTGACTGAGAGACTCTGTCACTCCTGACTCACTCCACCGGGTGTCCGGGTCCACCCAAGTGGCACTGGCTAGCCTCCGCTCCTCCACCTGAGTCCACAACCGTCTGCGTCCTCCTCCTGAGTCTCACTCTCTCTCCTCCACAACCGCAGCTAGCTGACTCACTGAGCAGCAGTAGTACTTTCAGCCCAGGCGGGCACTGAGGCACGCAGTCACACTATCTGCAGCAGCTCCCTCCAGCTACTGAGTCTTCCCGCCAGTCTGACTGTGTCGGCGGCGCAATGTCACACTCCTCCAGACTGTCACACAGCAGCCCAGCAGGCACGCCTCCCCGCAGTGCTAAATGCTGATTGGGCAGATTGGCTGAGTGATGATCAAGCTCATCATGGAGGCGGTTTTGATAACCGCCTCCATTGGAGCTTGTATGAGGGCCCGGAGAGTCACCAGTGGGTGGCGCAGCTCTAAGTGAGCAGTGTATCGTTATTTAGATCCATTGTTGCGCAATTAATGGAGGGCAGCGGACCGGCTCACTGCCTCCTAATTACGCAACAATGGATGGTGAATTGGCAGCGCAAGCACAGTAGTACAAATGATGATGTTTGGGTAATGAGTTATCGCCATGGGGGGGGGGGATACACTTGGGGACGTAAAATGATAGGTTATCATATAACTTCAGCCAGAGTTTACAATGTGGTTTATAGAGTGCCATAAAATAGGGGTGGCTACCTTCCTTGCCCACTCTGTAAGGGGCCTTGTCAGAAACCTGACCTCAGGGGAAAAAAAAGTGTATTTAGTGAGGTGGAGAGGGTTAGAGAGGTGGGTGGGTGAGTAGGTTTTCCTAAACTGCATACTGGCAGATTATCTGCCAGTACCTAAAATGGTGGTGACCAGTAGGTGGTGAGAGAAGTAAAAGGAGTGGGAGGGTAATCTCTACACAAAAGCTAAAATGAACCTCTACTACCTGATTAACCACTTCACTGCTGGGAATTTTAGCAGTGTGGTGCACTACTGCAATTATCTGCCTTCTAATTGCCAAAAACAATGGCAAAACAAAGAGAAGCTTTTACATCCATTTATGTTATGATTAGCGCCGAGGAATCTGTTGACGCTCTACAAATAACCGATAATATTAATAATAACTTGCGGTTTGTAAATAATTTCAGTAAGTTACTCAAAGTTTGTGAAACGTTAATGTTTTTTTTAATATGATTGCATTTGGCGGCAAACAAATGGCAAAAAATGGCATGAAATATAACATAATGTACATAGATCAATATGTTGGGTTGTCTATATATATATATATATATATATACCACAGGAGGATAGACACAGCAGTCACATTATAGTTCCAAACGTTTCGGTGCCAAGTGTGACACCTTTGTCAATGGTTAGAATCATGGTAGCTGTGTAACAATACACAGTATCCAAAAACCACAAGTCACATGACCTGGTTGCGTATGTGCCGATGACGTCACGTACCACAGAGCCAATATTTTGTAAATGTACCACTGCATGGCTAATTAATATAGCCAATTAGAATCGATCAGGAACAGCACCAGCACAATGGCAGGTGGGCGGTGCAATATTGGAACACACGCAATCAGATTCAGAGGTGTCAATCTGTTGTAGCAACAGTATATAATTACAACAATATTTGATACATAATAATAGTTGCAACAAGTCAACAAACAAAATCAGAGTTAAAAACAAACCGACAGAACTCCTTGCCTCAAGGAATATGGTAGTTTCTTAACTGGTTGTGATAAAACGTATAGTATAAATTCAAAAAAGGCATATTGATCAATTGAAAGCTTTTTGTGTCTATCCCACCCCTTGTCATAGGTGGTACCTAGTCAATAAGCATAGTCCTCATACTAACGACCATATGTCCCACCTGCGCTAGATCACACGCCACGGGATGGTCAGAAGTGCCTTTGTCAATTGGGTGGGGATTGACACAAAAATCTTCTCCAAGTGGAGACGAAATGGATTTATCTCCTTGATATTGTAACCCCAAAGGGACTGAACGTGCAATTGGATTAAAATGTGTTCCTATAATTTGAGTCTGGATATTTGAATATGTAATCTCCATACCAAATCCTCTCCTCTTGTCAAGTAGCCTTCAATTGATCACTATGCCTTTTTTGAATTTATACTATACGTGTTATCACAACCAGTTAAGAAACTACCATATTCCTTGAGGCAAGGAGTTCCCTTGGTTTGTTTTTAACTCTGACTGATTTTTGCCTAGATTTAGAGTTTTGCGGCCAAAGGGGTGCGTTAGCTACGCGTCTTTTTTTTCTAGCGCTGCTTCTAAACAATGCTGGTATTTAGAGTTCTCTGAAGGGCTGCGTTAGGCTCCAAAAAGGGAGCGTACAGGCATATTTACCGCCACTTCAACTCTCAATACCAGCGTTGCTTACGGTAGCGGCTAGCTGGGAAAACATGCTCGTGCACGATTCCCCCATAGGAAACAATGGGGCAGTTTGGGCTGAAAAAAAACTTTACACCTTCAAAAAAGCAGCGTTCAGCTCCTAACGCAGCCCCATTGTTTCCTATGGGGAAACACTCTCTAAATCTGCACCTAACACCCTAACATGTACCCCGAGTCTAAACACCCCTAACCTTACACTTATTAACCCCTAATCTGCCACCCCCGCTATCGCTGACACCTGCATTACACTATTAACCCCTAATCTGCCGCAACCTACATTATCCCTATGTACCCCTAATCTGCTGCCCCTAACATCGCCGACCCCTATATTATATTTATTAACCCCTAATCTGCCCCCCCAACGTCACCGCTACCTTACCTACACTTATTAACCCCTAATCTGCCGACCAGACCTTGCCGCTACTCTAATAAAGTTATTAACCCCTAAACTGCTGCACTCCCGCCTTGCAAACCCTATAATAAATAGTATTAACCCCTAATCTGCCCTCCCTAACATCGCGGCCACCGAACTTCAAGTATTAACCCCTAATCTGCCGACCGGACCTCGCCGCTACTATAATAAATGTATTAACCCCTAAAGCTAACTCTAACCCTAACCCTAACACCCCCCTAAGTTAAATATAATTTTAATCTAACAAAATAAATGAAATATTATTAACTAAAGTATTCCTATTTAAAACTAAATACTTACCTGTAAAATAAACCCTAATATAGCTACAATATAACGAATAATTATATTGTAGCTATTTTAGGATTTATATTTATTTTAGAGGCAACTTTGTATTTATTTTAACTAGGTACAATAGCTATTAAAAAGTTATTTACTATTTAATAGCTACCTAGTTAAAATAAATACAAAAACATAATTTATGCTTACCTGATAAATTCCTTTCTTCTGTAGTGTGATCAGTCCACGGGTCATCATTACTTGTGGGATATTAACTGCTCCCCTACAGGAAGTGCAAGAGGATTCACCCAGCAGAGTTGCTATATAGCTCCTCCCCTCTACGTCACCTCCAGTCATTCGACCAAGGACCAACGAGAAAGGAGAAGCCAAGGGTGTAGTGGTGACTGGAGTATAATTTAAAAAATATTTACCTGCCTTAAAAAACAGGGCGGGCCGTGGACTGATCACACTACAGAAGAAAGGAATTTATCAGGTAAGCATAAATTATGTTTTCTTCTGTTAAGTGTGATCAGTCCACGGGTCATCATTACTTGTGGGATACCAATACCAAAGCAAAAGTACACGGATGACGGGAGGGATAGGCAGGCTCTTTATACAGAAGGAACCACTGCCTGAAGAACCTTTCTCCCAAAAATAGCCTCCGAGGAAGCAAAAGTGTCAAATTTGGAAAATTTGGAAAAAGTATGAAGCGAAGACCAAGTTGCAGCCTTGCAAATCTGTTCAACAGAGGCCTCATTCTTAAAGGCCCAAGTGGAAGCCACAGCTCTAGTGGAATGAGCTGTAATTCTTTCAGGAGGCTGCTGTCCAGCAGTCTCATAAGCTAAACGAATTATGCTACGAAGCCAAAAAGAGAGAGAGGTAGCAGAAGCTTTTTGACCTCTCCTCTGACCAGAGTAAACGACAAACAGGGAAGACGTTTGTCGAAAATCTTTAGTTGCCTGTAAATAAAATTTAAGGGCACGAACTACATCCAGATTGTGCAAAAGACGTTCCTTCCTCGAAGAAGGATTTGGGCACAAGGATGGAACAACAATCTCCTGATTGATATTCCTGTTAGTGACTACCTTAGGTAAGAACCCAGGCTTAGTACGCAGAACTACCTTATCCGAGTGAAAAATCAAATAAGGAGAATCACAATGTAAGGCTGATAACTCAGAGACTCTTCGAGCCGAGGAAATAGCCATTAAAAATAGAACTTTCCAAGATAACAACTTTATATCAATGGAATGAAGGGGTTCAAACGGAACACCCTGTAAAACGTTAAGAACAAGGTTTAAACTCCATGGTGGAGCCACAGCTTTAAACACAGGTTTAATCCTGGCCAAAGCCTGACAAAAAGCCTGAACGTCTGGAACTTCTGACAGACGCTTGTGTAACAGAATGGACAGAGCTGAGATCTGTCCCTTTAAGGAACTAGCGGATAACCCCTTTTCTAAACCTTCTTGTAGAAAAGACAATATCCTAGGAATCCTAACCTTACTCCAAGAGTAACCTTTGGATTCGCACCAATATAGGTATTTACGCCATATTTTATGGTAAATCTTTCTGGTGACAGGCTTCCTAGCCTGTATTAAGGTATCAATAACTGACTCAGAAAAACCACGCTTTGATAAGATCAAGCGTTCAATTTCCAAGCAGTCAGCTTCAGAGAAGTTAGATTTTGATGTTTGAAAGGACCCTGAATCAGAAGGTCCTGTTTCAGAGGTAACGACCAAGGTGGACAGAATGACATGTCCACCAGATCTGTATACCAAGTCCTGCGTGGCCATGCAGGCGCTATTAGAATCACTGATGCTTTCTCCTGTTTGATTCTGGCAATCAATCGAGGAAGCATCGGGAAAGGTGGAAACACATAAGCCATCCTGAAGGTCCATGGTGCTGTCAAGGCATCTATCAGGACCGCTCCCGGATCCCTGGATCTGGACCCGTAGCGCGGAAGCTTGGCGTTCTGTCGAGACGCCATGAGATCTATCTCTGGTTTGCCCCAATGTGGAAGTATTTGGGCAAAGACCTCTGGATGAAGTTCCCACTCCCCCGGATGAAAAGTCTGACGACTTAAGAAATCCGCCTCCCAGTTCTCCACTCCCGGGATGTGGATTGCAGACAGGTGGCAAGAGTGAGACTCTGCCCAGCGAATTATCTTCGATACTTCCATCATTGCTAGGGAGCTTCTTGTCCCTCCCTGATGGTTGATATAAGCTACAGTCGTGATGTTGTCCGACTGGAACCTGATGAACCCCCGAGTTGCTAACTGGGGCCAAGCCAGAAGAGCATTGAGGACTGCTCTCAATTCCAGAATGTTTATTGGAAGAAGACTCTCCTCCTGATTCCATAGTCCCTGAGCCTTCAGAGAATTCCAGACAGCGCCCCAACCTAGTAGGCTGGCGTCTGTTGTTACAATTGACCAGTCTGGCCTGCTGAATGGCATTCCCCTGGACAGATGTGGCCGATAAAGCCACCATAGAAGAGAATTTCTGGTCTCTTGAATGGAATGAAGGACACGGCATGCATTTTGAAGTTTTGTTAACCTGTCCTCTGTCAGGTAAATCTTCATTTCTACAGAATCTATCAGAGTCCCCAGGAAGGGAACTCTTGTGAGTGGAAAGAGAGAACTTTTCTCTTCGTTCACTTTCCATCCATGCGACCTTAGAAATGCCAGTACTATCTCTGTATGAGATTTGGCAGTTTGAAAGCTTGAAGCTTGTATCAGTATGTCGTCTAAGTACGGAGCTACTGAAATTCCTCGCGGTCTTAGTACCGCCAGAAGAGTGCCC
Source organism: Bombina bombina (assembly GCF_027579735.1). Classification (NCBI taxonomy): domain Eukaryota; kingdom Metazoa; phylum Chordata; class Amphibia; order Anura; family Bombinatoridae; genus Bombina; species Bombina bombina. The sequence continues at coordinate 816,169,321 of NC_069501.1, forward strand.
AGAACCTTTGTGAAGATTCTTGGAGCCGTAGCCAGTCCGAATGGAAGAGCTACAAACTGGTAATGCCTGTCTAAAAAGGCAAACCTTAGATACCGGTAATGACTTCTGTGAATCGGTATGTGAAGGTAAGCATCCTTTAAATCCACTGTGGTCAAGTACTGACCCTCTTGGATCATGGGCAAAATTGTTCGAATAGTTTCCATCTTGAACGATGGAACTCTTAGGAATTTGTTTAGGATCTTTAAATCCAAGATTGGCCTGAAGGTTCCCTCTTTTTGGGAACTACAAACAGATTTGAGTAAAACCCTTGTCCTTGTTCCAACCGCGGAACTGGATGGATCACTCCCATTAATAAAAGATCTTGTACGCAGCGTAGAAACGCTTCCTTCTTTGTTAGGTTTGTTGACAACCTTGACAGATGAAATCTCCCTCTTGGGGGAGAGGATTTGAAGTCCAGAAGGTATCCCTGAGATATGATCTCTAACGCCCAGGGATCCTGAACATCTCTTGCCCAAGCCTGGGCGAAGAGGGAAAGTCTGCCCCCCACTAGATCCGGTCCCGGATCGGGGGCCCTCAATTCATGCTGTCTTAGGGGCAGCAGCAGGTTTTCTGGCCTGTTTGCCCCTGTTCCAGGACTGGTTAGGTTTCCAGCCTTGTCTGTAGCGAGCAACAGCTCCTTCCTGTTTTGGTGCAGAGGAAGTTGATGCTGCTCCTGCTTTGAAATTACGAAAGGAACGAAAATTGGACTGTCTAGCCTTGGCTTTGGCCTTGTCCTGAGGCAGGGCATGACCTTTACCTCCTGTAATGTCATCAATAATCTCTTTCAAGCCGGGCCCGAATAAGGTCTGCCCTTTGAAAGGAATATTAAGCAATTTAGATTTAGACGTAACATCAGCTGACCAGGATTTTAGCCACAGAGCTCTGCGTGCCTGAATGGCGAATCCTGAATTTTTAGCCGCAAGTTTAGTTAAATGTACTACGGCATCTGAAATAAATGAATTAGCTAACTTAAGGAATTTAAGTTTGTGTGTGATGTCATCTAGTGTGGATGATTGAAGTGTCTCTTCCAGAGACTCAAACCAAAATGCTGCTGCAGCCGTGACAGGCGCAATACATGCAAGAGGTTGCAATATAAACCCTTGTTGAACAAACATTTTCTTAAGGTAACCCTCTAATTTTTTATCCATTGGATCTGAAAAAGCACAGCTATCCTCCACTGGGATAGTGGTACGCTTAGCTAAAGTAGAAACTGCTCCCTCCACCTTAGGGACCATTTGCCATAAGTCCCGTGTGGCGGCGTCTATTGGAAACATTTTTCTGAATATAGGAGGGGGTGAGAAAGGCACACCGGGTCTATCCCACTCCTTAGTAACAATGTCAGTAAGTCTCTTAGGTATAGGAAAAACGTCAGTACTCGTTGGTACCGCAAAATATTTATCCAACCTACACATTTTTTCTGGGATTGCAACTGTGTTACAATCATTCAGAGCCGCTAATACCTCCCCTAGTAACACACGGAGGTTCTCAAGCTTAAATTTAAAATTTGAAATGTCTGAGTCCAGTTTATTTGGATCAGAACCGTCACCCACAGAATGAAGCTCTCCGTCTTCACGTTCTGCAAACTGTGACGCAGTATCAGACATGGCCCTTGCATTATCAGCGCACTCTGTTCTCATCCCAGAGTGATCACGTTTACCTCTTAGTTCTGGTAGTTTAGCCAAAACTTCAGTCATAACAGTAGCCATATCTTGTAATGTGATTTGTAATGGCCGCCCAGATGCACTCGGCGCTACAATATCACGCACCTCCTGAGCGGGAGATGCAGGTACTGACACGTGAGGCGAGTTAGTCGGCATAACTCTCCCCTCGTTGTTTGGTGAAATATGTTCAATTTGTACAGATTGACTACTTTTTAAAGTAGCATCAATACATTTAGTACATAAATTTCTATTGGGCTCCACTTTGGCATTAACACATATAGCACAGAGATATTCCTCTGAATCAGACATGTTTAACACACTAGCAAATAAACAGCAACTTGGAAATACTTTTCAAAGTAATTTACAAATAATATGAAAACGAACTGTGCCTTTAAGAAGCACAGAAAATATTATAACAGATAAAATAATTAAGTTATAGCATTAATCTTTGTCAGAATATACAGTTTTAGCAAAGGATTGTTCCCCTCAGCAAATGATAACTAACCCAGGCAGCAGAAAAAAAATACACAAATAAACGTTTTTTATATCACAGTCAATACAATCAGCACAGCTCTGCTGTATGATTACTTCCCTCAAAAAAGACTCTTGAGATCCCTGAACTCTGTAGAGATGAACCGGATCATGCAGGAAGAAAATGAACCTCTGACTGAGTTTTTCTGATGCATAGTGAAAGCACCAAAATGGCCCCTCCCCCACACACATAACAGTGAGAGGGATCAGTGAACTGCTCTAATTTAAATCAAAACTATTGCCAAGTGGAAAAAAAGTGCCCAAAACATTTTTTCACCCAGTACCTCAGAGAAAAAAACGTTTTTACATGCCAGCAAAAAAACGTTTTACCTCAATAATTAATTGTCATTTAAAACCTATTGCAAGTCCCTGCAAAATAGGTTAAGTCTATGTATACAGTTTAAAAGCCAGAGAAGTACCATTTCCCAGAAAACTGAAGTGTAAAATATACATACATGACAGCCTGATATCAGCTACATCTACTGCATTCAAGGCTGAGTTTACATTATAACGGTATGGCAGGATTTTCTCATCAATTCCATGTCAGAAAATAATAAACTGCTACATACCTCTTTGCAGATTAATCTGCCTGCTGTCCCCTGATCTGAAGTTTACCTCTCCTCAGATGGCCGAGAAACAGCAATATGATCTTAACTACTCCGGCTAAAATCATAGAAAAACTCAGGTAGATTCTTCTTCAAATTCTACCAGAGAAGGAATAACACACTCCGGTGCTATTATAAAATAACAAACTTTTGATTGAAGATATAAAAACTAAATATATCACCATAGTCCTCTCACACATCCTATCTAGTCGTTGGGTGCAAGAGAATGACTGGAGGTGACGTAGAGGGGAGGAGCTATATAGCAACTCTGCTGGGTGAATCCTCTTGCACTTCCTGTAGGGGAGCAGTTAATATCCCACAAGTAATGATGACCCGTGGACTGATCACACTTAACAGAAGAAATTACCTGTAAAATAAATCCTAACCTAAGTTACAATTAAACCTAACACTACACTAGCAATAAATTAATTAAATAAATTACCTACAATTACCTACAATTAAATAAACTAAACTAAATTACAAAAAAACAAAACACTAAATTACAAAAAATAAAAAAAGATTACAAGAATTTTAAGCTAATTACACCTACTCTAAGCCCCCTAATAAAATAACAAAGCCCCCCAAAATAAAAAAAATTCCTTACCCTAATCTAAATTAAAAAAGTTAACAGCTCTATTACCAGCCCTTAAAAGGGCTTTTTGCGGGGCATGCCCCCAAGTAATCAGCTCTTTTGCCTGTAAAAAAAAACACAATACCACCCCCAACATTAAAACCCACCACCCACATACCCCTACTCTAACCCAAACCCCCCTTAAATAAACCTAACACTACCCCCCTGAAGATCTCCCTACCTTGAGTTGTGTTCACCCAGCTGGGCACCGATGGACCAAAAGAGGACATCCGGAGTGGCAGAAGTCTTCATCCTATCCGGGAAGAAGAGGACATCCGGACCGGCAGACATCTTCATCCAAGCGGCATCTTCTATCTTCATCCATCCGGAGCGGAGCCATCTTCTTCCAGCCGACGTGGATCCATCCTTCTTCCCCGACGCCTACTCGCCGAATGAAGGGTCCTTTAAATGACGTCATCCAAGATGGGGTCCCTCGAATTCCGATTGGCTGATAGGATTCTATCAGCCAATCGGAATTAAGGTAGGAAAAATCTGATTGGCTGATTGAATCAGCCAATCAGATTCAAGTTCAATCGGATTGGCTGATCCAATCAGCCAATCAGATTGAGCTTGCATTCTATTGGCTGATCGATACAGCCAATAGAATGCAAGCTCAATCTGATTTTTATTTTGGGGGGCTTTGTTATTTTATTAGGGGGCTTAGAGTAGGTGTAATTAGCTTAAAATTCTTGTAATCTTTTTTTATTTTTTGTAATTTAGTGTTTGTTTTTTTTGTAATTTAGTTTAGTTTATTTAATTGTAGGTAATTGTAGGTAATTTATTTAATTCATTTATTGCTAGTGTAGTGTTAGGTTTAATTGTAACTTAAGTTAGGATTTATTTTACAGGTAATTTTGTATTTATTTTAACTAGGTAGCTATTAAATAGTAAATAACTATTTAATAGCTATTGTACCTAGTTAAAATAAATACAAAGTTGCCTGTAAAATAAATATAACTCCTAAAATAGCTACAATATAAGTATTCATTATATTGTAGCTATATTAGGGTTTATTTTACAGGTATTTAGTTTTAAATAGGAATACTTTAGTTAATAATATTTAATTTATTTTGTTAGATTAAAATTATATTTAATTTAGGGGGGTGTTAGGGTTAGGGTTAGAGTTAATACTTGAAGTTCGGTGGCGGCGATGTTAGGGAGGGTAGATTAGGGGTTAATACTATTTATTATAGGGTTTACGAGGCGGGAGTGCGGTGGTTTAGGGGTTAATAACTTTATTAGAGTAGCGGCGAGGTCCGGTCGGCAGATTAGGGGTTAATAAGTGTAGTTAGGTAGCGGCGACGTTGGGGGGGCAGATTAGGGGTTAATAAATATTATGTAGGTGTCGGCGATGTTAGGGGCAGCAGATTAGGGGGTTCATAGGGATAATGTAGGTGGCGGCGGTGTGCGGTCAGCAGATTAGGGGTTAATAATATTTATTATAGTGGCGGCGATGTGGGGGGACCTCGGTTTAGGGGTACATAGGTAGTTTATGGGTGTTAGTGTACTTTAGAGCACAGTAGTTAAGAGCTTTATAAAGCCTATAAGAGCCTATAAAGCTCTTAACTACTGACTTTTTTCTGCGGCTGGAGTCTTGTCGGTAGAGTGTCTACTGCTCATTAGCCAAGACTCTAAATACTGGCGTTAGGAAGATCCCATTGAAAAGATAGGATACGCAATTGGCGTAAGGGGATCTGCGGTATGGAAAAGTCGCGGCTTGAAAGTGAGCGTTAGACCCTTTCCTGCCTGACTCTAAATACCAGCGGGCGGCCAAAAGCAGCGTTAGGACCCCTTAATGCTGCTTTTGACGGCTGCCGCAGAACTCTAAATCTAGGCGTTAGTTTGTTAACTTGTTGCAACTATTATTATGTATCAGATATTGTTGTAATTAGATACTGTTGCTACAACAGATTGATACCTCTGAATCTGATTGCGTGTGTTCCAATATTGCGCTGCCCACCTGCCATTGTGCTGGTGGTATTCCTGATCGCTTCTAACTGACTATGCTAATTAGCCATGTGGTGGAACATTTACAAAATATCGGCTCTGTGGCGCATGACGTCATCGGCACATACGCAACCAGGTCATGTGACTTGTGGTTTTTAGTTTAAATAGCCATTGGGTACTGTGTATTGTTACACCACTACCTTGATTCAAACCATTGATAAAGGTGTCACGCTTGGCACCGAAACCTTTGAAACTCTAATGTTTTAATCATCCTTAATAAAGGTGTAGTTTTATTTGAAAAAAAAATGGTGAGTGCTGTGTCTATCCTCCTGTGGTATCCTCCTTTTGCACGTTTTTGCACCCCAGTGGATGCATTATGTTTGAGCGAGTGCACTCTAAGTGGACAGCTCTCTCTATATATATACTATATATATATATATATATTATTTTTTTTAAGAGTTTATGTTTATGTTTAAATGGAGTGGTAGAAAAAAATAAAGTTATAGAAAAGATGCTAAAAATTCTCTAGTCCTTTGGGGAAGTTTTTCTCTGAAATCCAGGTCCATAAGGGGTTAAATGATAGTTTGGCCATTTTTCTAGGTCTAGTACAGATGACAGGGTGCTTGTTAACTCTTGCACCCACTGAACTAAGTCACAGGCTTGCCTGGAGTGGCTAGACTGTGACGAACTGGCTAAGGTGATAAAGGTTGATTAACCTTTTCTGTGACAAACTAGTGACTTTCAGGGTTGGTAAGAACCTTTACATCACAGCTAGGATTACTATTTTGTATAATATACTGAAAACTAAGATATTTTTTTCTACCTGTTAAAGGGATCTTCTAGTAAAAATTAAACTTTCATGATTCAGATAGAGCAGGCTATTTTAAGCAACTTTCTAATTTACTCCTATTATCAATTTTTTTTCTTTTTCTTGGTATCTTTACTTGAAAAAGCAAGACTTTAAGCTTAGAAGCTGGCCCATTTTTTGGTTCAGCACTTGGGTAACGCTTGCTGATTGGTGGCTAAATATAGCTACCAATTAGCAAGCACTACCCAGGTACTGAACCAAAAATGGTCTGGCTCAAATAAAGATACCAAGAAAGTTGCTTAAAATTGCATGCTCTGTTTGAATCATGAAAGTTTAATTTTGACTAGACTGTACCTTTAAAGAAGGTGCATTCATTATCATTTCAATACAAAATATTAAATATATAAAATAATGGTTGTGTGCCCTGACACCTTTAAGTCAAAATTGCTACATACCTTGGCCACGCCTCTTTGCATTAGCTTGCCAGGTCTATCATGTTCAATTCAAGCAAGTTATTTGTCAGTCAACATTGCCCATTGAACGAATTGGCCACACCCCTTATGAGTCATGAGCCTTAGGGGCGGGCAGCGTCCGAAGTTGCTATTCCAGAAGCTGGATGATTGACATTTGGCACATACTGCAGCAGGACTGCGAGAAGCTGCTCTACAAATATATTGGAGTAGTAAACTGCGTAATAGAAATGGGCAGCAAGGTGAACTTTCCTCTTGTTTAAATCCTCTTCTGCCCCAAAATTAAAGGTAACTTGTGTGTTTACTGAGAACCTCTTCTCTTGTGCTTTAAGAATGTGCGGCTAAGTTATGTGATATAGCTGGGAGTGTAGCTGGTGTCACTGTGACAGGTGCAAGGAGCCGTTCAGCTTGAAGGAAAACCGTGCTAAACTCGCGATCGCAGGCGTTCTAGAGAGTTTTGCCTTTACTATTCCTGCATTATTATTGCATTTGTTCTTCGAACATTTGAAATCTTTATTGATTATAAATCGATTAATGAAGATAACAAGTTTTTCGTATAGTAAACTCTTGAATGCAACAGTATCTATAGGACAGCTTCCTTATACGTTGCACCACCTAAATAATGATATATAAATATGTATTAAAACTATACGCTATGTTATGTGCTGAGCTTTGTACTAGATATAACGTTTATGTAGATTAAAAAAAAAACTTTATTACAATCTCTCTGTAAAGTTAAACGGTGTTTTACTGTTATATCATGTGCCAGGGTTCTTTAAGAGTAGGTAATGAAGTAATAGATCACAGGTTTAGCAAATCACACCCACTGTCTGGCATCTGTATAAACCTGTGATTATATTATTAGGAAATAAGTTATTGTAGCATAAGAAAGACAAGGATGCCATGAATAGATATTTGTAGTTTTAATCATTTTGTACTATACTGTAGTTAAAAATACTGCTGTCAAACTAATACAATTATATAATGATTATAAAATCTTTAATATATGCAGGGATATAAAAAATAAATAATAATAAAAACATAAAAAAATACAGTTGCCCAACTCAGATCTTGAAGTTTTTCCAGTTGTAGTAATAATAATATGCTTGGGAGTGCTTGACACTTATAAAACAATTGGTAACATCCTTTTATGTTTGAAATGATATCCAATGCATTAACATAAAATAAATCTTGAACATGTATGTAAACATTATGCAGTTTATTAATTCTAATGGTTTTCAAAACTGTACTACTGAAAAAGCAGGGAAATAAAAACAGGTTGAATAAAAATAATTTTTTTTATCAGAGATTTGCTGAGATCATTCTACAGTTACATTTTGAAAAAAATAAACCTATATACATTAAAAAAATGTTAAATAGCAATATACCACATACAACAGTTGCCAAAACCTGTCACAGACATTACTAACAAATTGTTGTGTGAGTATATGGTACGTAGATATGACAATATATAAGGATCTCAATAATTAACTATTAGAAAGTGTAAAGCATTTTAACAAGTCTAAGCTATATGGTTTATAATGTATTCTGATTGTACCTGTCACAAAAATTTGGCTATGTAACTCCAGACTGTGTCATCAATTTCATTATTGACATATTGTCTCCCAATATATTGGAAAATAATTATTTTATCCAACTTTACTCAAAAGCCTGGGTTCTTGGAGAAAGACACACCTTGGATTGGTTGTTGCATTAATATATAGACCGATAATTACCTTTTAAAATATTTTTTTTTATTTATGTTTACAAAATAAGAGTGGGATGTATAAACAACCAAACTGCATATCCGGGAGGCAATCCGTTTACAACCAATAATAGATCCACTGTATTGTATTTTTCAAAATGCCTCCAAAATAACCAATACATGGGCATGTTCAGTGTATTGAAAATCAGTGTTTCTCAATTCTAGTCTTCAGGAACCCTAACAGGACAGATTTTCATGCTATCTGAACTACAGCACAGGTGACATTCAGCTGATCTGTAACCATGGTTACTAACCTGCTCTGTTAGGGGTCACAAAGACTGGAATTGAGAAGCATTGAACAAAATTGCATCTGACACAGTGTGACTTTCTTTTTAAATGGACATTGTTATTTATTTTTTTAATTTGTGAAATTGAAATTATTCAATGCATTGTAACAGATCTAAATACAGAATACACGTTTAAAAGTATGTAAGACATACAATAAAATAGACCTTGTTTTTTAGGCCCTTGAAAGGCTTCTTAAATTTTGCTTGTTTTACTTCCTTTACTGTGACCAATTAGGAAAAAACTACAGAGGAGCTTTTGCATATACCAACCAATCACTTTGCAATGTGTAGTGTCAAGGATCTGCATTCCACTGGATGCACTCCAGTCTCTCTTAGGGGGAATGAAAACATTACAATTTGTAGGATTAGTAACAGGAGATACAGGTACAATAAACACTGAAATACATAATTAAGAATCTTTGCAATGCTTTAAACATTTTATATTTAAAGTGAATTTCAATTTTGATGCTAAAGTGCCCGTTTTTTAAAAATTCGATTAAAAACAGGGGCATCAAAATTTACATTTCACTCCTGTTGTGAAAAAAAAACTTACCTTTTAATCTTCACAGCAGCTCCAGCTTTCTTCACCCGTCGCAAAGCCTATTCCTGGGTCTAAAATGAGGAATCCAGCTTCCTCCAATCACTGCGTTGAATCAGACACTGATTCCCCCGGGGGGGGGGGGAAGCTGTGATTGGAGGATGACCTATCCATCATTTCTGACTTTTTTTTCACAACAGGAGTGAAATGTAAATTTTGATGAATTAAAGTGCCCCTGTTTTTAATAGAATTTTTAAAAACTAGGCACTTTAGCATCAAAATTGACATTCACTTTAACAACATTTTGAGTTTAATATCCCTTTTTAAATTAGGTAACTAACTCATGTATAGTGGTATATTGCTTATTTTTGGGGGACAGGGAACAGTTGTACAATGTTTAGTCATGTTTTATACACATTATAACCAAATTTGATTTCAGTAATAAAACTATATATTTTTTTTCTTTTCAATCTCCAGCAACGTGGTGTCTTCCATCTTTATATGAGTAAAGCATTTTTCAATGGAAGTAGGAAATGAAACCGCAAAGGACAGGATACCTAGGTAATACAAAAAATGTACGCTCCTAGTATACGCATATGAAGGGCATAAGCATACATGCTATGTTAAAATATTTATAAATTAAGACAGATAGACGTGCATTGTAATTTAAAGACACGAGTACTCTAAATGAATTACTAGTTTCCTTATTAGCAGATACATTTATATTTGAAGTAGTAGTTATTTCATTTTTTAGGACCCAGAGAATGATTGTCAGCTACATGATTAAGTGGTTTCTGATTGCCCCGCTGGCTGTGCCCCTCAAGAACAGCAATGCCTTGTGACTCTTTAATAAGAATCCAGCTATTCATTTAGCCCCTTTTAACAGGGCTTAAAGACAGTTAACATTGAGCATTTGTGAAAATGATAAAATCCTTCAATATACTGTAACATTTTTAAGTGTCACTTTAGGAAGATTTAATGAGAGGGAAATTGGAATAGAAAGGGAATTTCAGTTTTTAAAGACTTAACTTGTGTATAGTATTAGTATAAATATGAGTTAACTTTACAAGCAAGGGGTTAATTTTTAGTTGAATGGGGATAATTATTGTAGGAGTAATAATTACATGTTTTTTTACATTTAAACAAAATGTATATTATGAAGCTTTTCTGCTTGGTGAGGCCACCATCTGTCATTATAGAAATGGGTTTGGTATAGTAACAGGACATGAGATTAGGCTCTGTATGATGTAAAGGTAGACTTTTCCCATGTAATGAAAGTAACCTGGGTTTTGTAAACAGATATGCTGTTTCCTGTTTGTTACTGTTTAAGGTGAGGCTTGGTTGCTCCACACCTACCTGGCTATTACACAGCACCTCTCTTGTATAAATAAGGACAATAACAAATGACTATATTATATTTTACAAGCCTCTGGGAAGTACAATAGCCGTCATTTTGTTACAAATGTAAAGCTGGTTTAGAATGAGTCAAGCTACTGATAAAATGACATATATCATAAAGAAGACAATATGTAATTACAGAGAACGTTTTCTATTTTTTCTTTACATCTAAATCTGACATTAGTATTTAAAACAACAAACAAAAAGTAATGTTACTGGGTTACTTTTCTCTCTTTTTTTAATGTAATCTTAAAATTAAAGCAATAAAAAAATAGGAGAATGTATGAACATCTAGTAAAATCTATATTTTATATAAAATGAGATGTTGGTAGCAATTTTAAATAGTGTATATATAACCTCTCAAGGGAGTATAAAGCTCTGCAGTAACTTCCCATTACCAAGTCATTTAAACCTATGCACTGATTTTGCCTTAAACATATTTCTGGGTAATGGAGGGTTCCCTGGGAGCCAGAAATTCTATGTCCAGTGAGACAGCATCCTCCTGAGTCCCTCTGAATAATAAACTTGTCTCTGTTTACAAATCTGTTTTGAAATGGTCCTGCTATTAGTACATTGTTTTAGACACTTTGCAATTTATATTAAGTAGCTTTGCATGTAAGTGCCCAGTTATACAGACCTACTTGTCAGAAATTAGATACTTCTTAGAAGGCATTTTGGGACACCCCATTGAACCTTCTGTATATATTTTTTTTTATCACCCTCCCCTATCATTATGTTAAACAAACAAATTGCTCAACTCTAGTCAGGAATGATGTAGCTTGGTGTCCCACAACTTGGCTCTGGAGAAATTATATTATTATATAGATCAGGTCAACTGGATTATTTTCTTCTAATTGTAGCTTTACTTTTATTTTTTTAAATTAACGCTTTTGAACCACTTGGGAACTGCAGAAAACTGCTGGTCCAAGCAGGAACTGCTGCTGACCCAACCGGCAGCAGGACTCGCATGAACCAGCCCTGGAACTAAAGTGCTGATTGGCTCAGTGGCAGTCCTTTAACCACTTGCAAATAATGAATTAAAGCATGTTTTTTTCTTTAGAATTGCCCACTAAAATTTCAGTTGATCCAGTTTGAAACATCACCAAAATTAAATGAATCCTCTCCTTGTAACTGTAGATCAGGGAGTCAAGTCTTCAGTCCATCCAAATAGGACTTGCAAGTCTCGGCAATTATAGACCAGATATTGTAATCTAAATAGTACTGGACCTCCGTAGACCATCAGGAAGTCACAAATCCCAGTACAGAAAACAACAAGTTGCCCTCTCCATGTTAAGATAGCCCCTCTATATACCAATCCTAGATTCTAGGAAAAGCTATTTAATTATAATTTATAAATCGATAATTAAAGGGACACTAAACCCAAAAATTTTTCTTTTGTGATTCAGATAGAGCATGACATTTTAAGTAACTTTCTAATTTACTCTTATTATCAAATTTTCCTCATTTTCTTGGTATCTTTATTTGAAATGCAAGAATGTAAGTTTAGATTCCGGCCCATTTTTGGTGAACAACCTGGGTTGTCCTTACTGATTGGTGGATAAATTCATTCACCAATAAAGTGCTGTCCAGAGTGCTGAACAAAAAAAAAAAAGCTTAGATGCCTTCTTTTTCAAATAAAAATAGCAAGAGAATGAAGAACAATTTATAATAGGAGTAAATTAGAAAGTTGCCTAAAATTGCATGTTCTATCTGAATCACGAAAGAAAAAATTTAGGTTCAGTGTCCCTTTAACAATATTATTTTGATGCATTATCATACTTTCTGTCATTAGATGGCTGTCTAATATAGGGTAAAGAATTAAAGCAATATTCTACACCAACATTCCTCAGCTACAATCAGTTATAAATTGTGTTTGTTTAAAGAAGTAAGCAACAGACTGTAGTCTACATGATTAAATAAAGCACAAGCTCATTTCACTAGTGCAAAGTACACTTCATTCTAAAAAATGTATGCCTACCTTCAGCTTAGGAATTATGTACTTCAAATAATCAGAGATCATGGGCTTGAATGAGGTGCCCCTGAAATCCTGAATGGAATTAAACTTTATGGTGCAGGTGTGTGTACTATTTCTTACTGGTATAAATCTCTACTCACTAGGTTCTGTCAAATACATCTAACCAAACTTAAAGATCATTTAATTAAACTCTCTCCATATATAATGGAGGGGGATATTGTAAAGAGTATTAGGATATCAGAAGTCGCCACAGCAAATACAAGCTGGAAGGAATCCCAAATTAAAATGATAAATAACTACTATCTTACACTCTATAGGATATACACATTTTCGAAAAATAAGTGACACAGCCAGTGTCATAAGTGCAGTATGGAAATGGCAGATATTGAGCATTGCATGTGGTCCTGTCCCAAAATCAGGCAATACTTGAATAGGGTTAATTACTGGCTGAACTCATTTTTAGATACTAAAATATCCATTACAGGTTCCCAGGTTCTTTTTCCTATATTCTGGCAGAAATCATTTTGGGGAACAATCTCTGATAAATCTTACTATTCTGGCTGTAAGGAATCAATTATTAAGAGAGTGGAATTCCCCAAAAGTCCCCAGCATTACAGAACTGATTAGTATCTTACAACTGACAATATAAACGCACGATATGAGACTATTTGCAGATTCACAGCTGAGAGCTTTCTTTTGCGAAGTGGCAAAAAATGATCCTAGCTCTGCCAATAACACTCCTGCACCAATTCATAGAGCCTTTTAGGAAGTCTGATGCATTTATATTATTTGTACTAGAGATTGACCTGCCCTAGCTTTGGATAGATCTTAATCGGATTGTTTAATATTTGACAGAAGTTAATCTAAGGAATAGTAATAGTTAGTGGACTGTTGATGAATTGCAATAGGAGGTGGGAGGGTGCCTTCGACCATGAACAGAGATGTCCCCCTTTTTTTTTTTTTTTCCCCCCCTTTTTTTCTCTTGGCAACAATATAAGCCATCAGAAGTTTTGAATTCAATGTGTGGTAACCATTTAAGTATGAGTTGTTAGGTCATATTATACCTATAAGATAAGAATGTTCACGATATGGAAGAATCCAAGTCTCCGTATGGCAGAGGATATTGGGAGGAAGGGTAACGGGAAGGTAGAGACAATGAAGATTTATATTAACTATACAGTATTAAGAGTGACCCAAGAGTTAATACAATATATGTGTACAAGTTTTATTTGTATGGGGAAAAATAATTTTGTGATGGGAGCTGCGTCTCCTGTATGATGCAATACTAGATATGTTTATTTACTGATTGATTGATCTATTTTCCTTGTGTTATGTGTTTTCTGTATCTAAGTACAGATTAAGAAAAGCAATAAAAAGATTAAAAAAAAAAAAAAGTACTGGACCTACGCAGACCATTAGGAAATCACTAATTATAGTACAGAAAATGACAAGTTGCCCTCTCCATGTTAAAGGGACATAATACTTGTCATGAGATGCAGGACACAGCAAAGATGGTACAACTCTATTTTATTGTAGAGCATAGAAATATACATCTGGTAGCATTGATCTCGCTAAGTAACTGCGACACAGACAAACGGACCTAAGCCCTCTCCCATCCGGTGACGTCACTTCCAACTCTCATCACAATACTCATATGCTAAATCACTTGAAACTGATGCAGTATAACTGTAAAAAGCTGACAGGAAAATATCACCTGAGCATCTCTATTTTAAAAAAGGAAGATATTTTACCTCACAATTTCCTCAGCTCAGCAGAGTAAGTTCTGTGTAAAAAGTTATACTCAGCTGCTGCCCAGCTGCAGGTAACAAAAAAAACAAATGAAGAAATGAACAGCAGCCAATCAGCATCAACAGTGCTGAGGTCATTAACTATTTTACTGTGATCTCATGAGATTTGACTTAACTCTCATGAGATTTCATTGTAAACTTCCTTACACTGAATAGGGAAATAACATGAGAGTGCACAAGGCTCAATCCTTAGGCTGTCCCGGGACAGACATACTGATATGCTGCTTAGAAGTCCTTTACAATGGGATGTGGCTACTGATGAACTTTTGCGGTAAAATGTCTTTCTTTTTTACATAAAGATGTTCAGGTGATATTTTCAAGTCTGCTTTTTACAGCTATACTGCATCACTTTCAAGTGTTTAAACATTTGGGTATTATGGCCCTTTAAGATAGTCCCTCTATATACCTATCCTAGATTCTAGGAAGAGCTATTTTAGTTATAATTTTAAATCGCTAATTAACAAAATTATTTTGATGCATTATCATAATTTGTGACATTAGATGGCTGTCTAATATAGGGTAAAGATTTAAAGCAACACCAACATTCCTTGGCTACAATCAAAGTTATAAATTGTGTTTGTTTAAAGGAGTAAGCAACAGGCTGGAGTCTATACGATTAAATAAAGCACAAGCTCTTTTCCCTAGTGCAAAATGTACTGATATGAAATTATGACAATTAGCAAGGCTGAGAAAAATAAGTTCCAGTGTCATAAATATTTGGCTACAAATAGGCCTAAGAAGGAAACGACACTTTAATTTGTAACAGAAAATTTGATTATTTTTTTTTATTAAACTCTATCTAAATCATAATAGTTTAAGTTTTTGAATTGTCTTTTTCATAAGCATAATAGAAGTGTTGTGCGTTTACATAACAGTTGTAACCTATCCTATGGGATCTTTTGTGATAGCATTTATGAGGTTTGTACTGACAAGTACATAGCTATTACTGTGAACATATATTCTTTTGTCTGATCTGTAATACAATCAGTCATTTGGAAAACTAAAGTTTCTACTTCATTGATTAAGATTGTGTTATGGTACTGAAATGCCTCAGTGAGTGGACAAGTTTAGTGCTGTTTTGGTGCTTTTTGCTACTGTTGATTTGCCACTCATCATCTGCAAGTATGTTCTCAGCATTATTTATATATATATATATATATCCAAATATATTGTAGTTATACTAGTTGGCTTGTGTGTGTGCAAATGCTAGATTAACAGTCTGCTGCAAGAAATGTATTCTGTGAAGTCAATCTCCTTAAGGAGATGTAATGAAGAGTCTTAGGATTATTCTTAAAGCGCCAGTAATCATACCACACGTGACAAAGCCACACATTTTAAATAAGCTTACGTGGCATAGTATAGCTTTCACATGTTTACATAGAAGCTCCAAGGGGGACTGACCATTGGCTGTAAAACTAATGTATTTCTGTGTAAACATACCCTGCTTGTAATCATATTTAATGTGTTCTTTTATATAAACTCAATTGTCTAATCAACTGCTGGCACTGATCATACTTCCATAAAAAGGCTACTTTCTAGATCAGTGGTTTGAAATCTGCAGTCTGAGTCACAGGTGCCCTTTGCTTGCCAAGAAAGAATTTAATTTTTACTTCCCTTAAAAACATTTTACAGTTTATACTTCCTGAACACCAGAAATCCTCTACTTTCCCTTTCCTCCTAATATGACATTGCCCATAATCATTTTCCACAATCATTTAGAGTATACAATTAAAAAAAAAAAATGTTGTTAGGCTCAGAAGTTCATACCCTGCGGTGTTACTAAAATGATAGGCCTGGATGAAGCAGTAGATTATCTAGATTTTAGGCATTGCCACTGTCCCACACAACAACTAATACATACCTGACAACATTTGCCAGATACCTTTCAGGACTGGGAGGTCTAGGCTGAGTGAGGAAGATTAGTACATGGAGCCTTGACCGGCAGGGGCAGTTGTCCTTTGAGTAGACCATGGGCTGATTTGTGAAAAGCTGTGGGTAGAATCGAGGTGGTCCCTGATTTCACTTTGGAAACTGGCACATTTATATAAAGGATAGAAAAGGGAAAGCTGTGGGAAGGACAGCGTGGCATTCACTTAGAACAGACTAATTAATTGTTAAAGGGACATAAAAACCCAACAGCTTTCCAGTTTACTTTTATTAAAATTTTCTTTGTTTTCTTGTTATCCTTTGTTGTAAAACAGGAAGGTAAATTCAGGAGTGGCAGCAGTTTGACAACAATGTTATACATTAGTAAGAGCAATAGATGGCAGGTATCTCTTTAACAAAAAATAACAAGAGAGCGAAGCAAATTTGATAATAGAAGTAAATTGGAAACATTTTTTCAAAATTGTAGTCTCTATCTGAATCATGAAAGAAAATGTTTGGGTTTTATGTCCCTTTAAGTGGCTAATTTATGGCATAGTGCATTGAAAGGAGAGGTGATCTCTATTGGTGTTTATCATAGGTCAGTTCTTGGGTCTGCTTTATTTTTGTTTCCTATGGTGGTGGTGGGGGGGGTGTTTTTTTAATCAGTGAGATTGGTTTTCGGCTACAAAGGAAGGTGTCTGTTTATTCGCAGATTACACATGGTGTTTTCATTTGCGCATATTGCAGTATTAATTGAGGTGGTTGCAGAACCTTTGCATGTCAATACAGATTGTTTAGTTTGCTGCAGATGTTGTGTGATCCTCATCACCATATGTCCCAATGAGGGGAATCATTTGCAGCGGTGTAGACAAACGGCAATATTAAGCGGTAAAGCTGTGTTATTGGTCTTAAATTATCACTTACAGCAGTCAGATGCTTTAAAAAGGGAAATTGTCACTACATATCAATTCCCATTATTCAGGATTAAATGGTCATTTTACAGTAATCCAAACATTAAAGGTTTCAGTTAGAGTTTAAAGTGCATTTTTCTAAACACATTTATGTATATGATTATTAACACAAGGAACTGCAAACCGTGCTACTTTACTAAGCAGCACAAACTGCTCTTCAGCAATTCTCATGTAGCCCTGGCACAGTAACTTGTCTGCTTTATACCATGTATTAGCACCTTGGTCTGTGCTGTGCACCAGCACGCCAACTTAACCCTCTGAATCTCTCCCCCAAGGGAAGAGAGAAATTAAACTGCAGCAAAATGAGGCATTAATAAATCTGTACTTTTATCTACCAGTACTGAAAAGCTGACTTACCACTACTGTGGTGTTTTTTTTTTTTTCTTCCTATTCTGGTCAATTTCCAGACCCCGCGGTACTGAAACAATGACCTGCTGACTGCAGCACAGTGGACTATTGACAATAACCTCTAAATCTAAGGTTTCATATGGCCATAAAACTCAGGGGTCAGTAAATGAGGTCTGGCATATGGTTTACAGCATCTGGAAGCCCACAACCCACCAACTGTTTTCAGCCAATTACTGACTAGTCACACAGTATTGTTGTTGAACACAGCTCGAAACCCCTATAGCTGACAAACACTTCACCAGAACTCTAGGGTTCCAGTACTGTACCTTCCTACATATTAGAACACTATATACTGTGTGTATGTATGTGTGTGTGTATATGTGTATATGTATGTATATATATATATATATATATATATATATATATATATATATATATATATATATATATATATATATATATAAATCTTTTGTACCACAACTGAAGTTGCTTAGTTACAGCAAGAATAATAACAGTGTGTACATTAGTTAGTTATGTGACTATTGCATTTAGTCTCATTCCTTCAGATTGTTTTACAGGGGTAATCAATATACTTTTTTTCTTTCATGTTTCAGATACAGCAAACTGTTTTAAACAACTTTCCAATTTACTTCTACTATTGCGCTTGTTTCATTCTCTTGGTATTCTTTGTTGAAGGAGCAACAATGCACTATTGGGAGCTAGCTGAACACATCTGGTGAACTAATAAGAGCTATATGTGCGAAGCCACCTATGAGAAGCTAGCTCCCAGTAGTGCGTTGCTGGCCTGAGCCTACCAAGGTACAGTCTAGTCCAAAACAAACTTTCATTATTCAGATAGAGAATGTAATTTTAAACAATTTTCCAGTTTACTTCTATCACCAATTTTGCTTTGTTCTCTTGGTAATCTTAGTTGAAAGCTAAATCTAGGAGGTTCATATTCTAATTTCTAAGCCCTTGAAGGCCACCTCCTAGCTCAGGGCATTTTGACAGTTTTTCACCACTAGAGGGTGTTAGTTCATGTGTTTCATATTGATAACGCTGTGCTCACTCACGTGGAGTTCCTAGGAGCCAGCTCTGATTGGCTAAAATGCAAGTCTGTCAAAGGAACTGAAATAAGGGCAGTTTGCAGAAGCTTAGATACAAGATAATCACCGAAGTAAAAAGTGTATTTATATAACTGTGTTGGTTATGCAAAACTAAAGAATGGGTAATAAAGGGATTATCTATCTTTTAAAACAATAAATATTCTGGTGTAGACTGTCCCTTTTTAAGTAAAAATGTAACCAAACAGAGATGTGCTTAAGAGTAGGGGCCCTGCAAAGAACAAACCCTTTACTCTTGTTCTTCCATTACAATTTTTCCACAGAACAAATGTAAACTTTCACTTATCGAAAGTGAACATTCTCAAGTAACATTTGAAAAATTTATTGCACAAGACATAGAGGCCCATTTATCAAGCTCTGTATGGAGCTTGAAGGGCCGTGTTTCTAAAGACCGCTGCTCCATAACCCTGTCCGCCTGCTCTGAGCAAATAGGATTGGGTTGATTGACACCTCCCTGCTAGCAGTCGATTGGCTGCGAGTCAGCAGGGGGCGGCGTTGCACCAATGCTGAATACGGAGAGCGTATTGCTCTCTGCATTCAGCAAGGTCTTGCAGACCTGATCCCCACTGTCGGATCAGGTCCGCAAGACATTTCATAGATAGGCCTCTTTGACTGAAGTCTATAAGACAACATTCAATTTTGATACTGATTTTATAAAAGGAAAGTTCACTATTATTGCAAAAACAAAATTAATTTTAAAGAATGTTCATTTAATCTAAAAAGCTTTTAAACTATGTAATGAATTTGCCCAAATTCAGTTCAATAACTTCATCTTTTTGTATACTTAAATATTTGTTGCAATTTAGGTACAGTGTACATATAAATTTGCAGCTTTTCTTAGTTTGACTTTTTTTTTTTTTAAATGGTAGCAGTATATAGAAGAATTAGTTAGACCAAATAATAAATATCATCCACTACCTGAGACAACTGCATATATCAAATTTTCTTCCTAGAATTGACGCCTATGGATTTGAAAGGCCAGAAGGATTTGATTATGCATCCTATGAAGAGTTCTTTTCCAGATACCTGATGGTACTTACTAGTAGAGCCATGAAGTGGTCAAAGCTCTTGAAGAATACCACAGCTGTAGAGAAAAGTATGAAAGGTAAATGCAATAAACCCTGATTTGCTTCATGAACAAACATACGTCATAAGCTCGTCATACTGACAAAATGTTTGATACATGTAACGCTGTTTCCAGGTAGTACAATTTCGTAGCGAATTAATACTGACAGTTTAGCTGTTCAGTGTAAGACTCAGCTTTCTTGTTAAGTAAATTACACTTTATACCTTGCAATTATTTTTAAGATTACAGTATTCTAATGAAAAACCTTAGTAAATTCTTATTTTTGTTGCTAATAAAATGATGGTTTTAAATGCTTTGAAGCATTCATCCTTTGCAATGTATTGTGTCATTGATGATTTATAAACTATAATTATATACAAATTACTACAGTGTCTCTTTAAACTGTGATGCTGAGATTGTGATGTTTTAATCCGTTAATGGATTTACTTTTTTCCCATCATTGGGATTAGTGTATTTTACCTCTGTGTTAACAATCTAATTAAGACTTGGTTTTAGAAGAATTAATAAAACATGTCGGAACACAATAAAAAAGACATATGTAAATTGTAAAGTTAGGTACACCGATACAGACAGAAGCAAAGGGCCTACTATTAATAAACTTTATGCTATGATATAGTGCAAACATATTTAACTATAGAATACAGTGGAATGATGGGACAGGTAATTGTTATTTCATCTGGTCTTAACTTTATAACATTGTAATAGAGGAATGCATGGGAGACTAAACAAGTATTAAACATTCCTAATTGATAATTGCCAAAGACAAACTAGTTTACTTTAGAGACCATCCTTGAGTCATTTGATGATCACTAAACTACTTTAGAAGTCATCAGACATCATCAGGCTTGTAAAGTTATCAGCTAAGATAAAACAATTCTGTTTGATGACTTTAGAGTCATTCACTGGCTGTTCATGCTTGTGAAGTAATCAGTAAGGTAATCTGCTAATTATTCTGGAGTCATCGCATTTAAATATTTTGACCTGTGGGCATACTTCAGTATGGCTACTGATGACTATTCTGGAGTAATAAATTACTTCAGAATGACTCCAGGAAGATCTTCCTTTTTGACTAGGGTGTTATTCCTAGGTTTATTAGACAAATGGACACTATTTCTAACCAATTATAATTGGACTTTTTAAGGCGTAAAGTTCACAACTTTTCTGTTTGTCATTTTTTTAAACATTATTATGAAGAAGGTGTTTTACGTCCTTAAACTAAGAATTGTTTCTTATTTTTTGTGTGTATCCAATGTGGTTTGTCTCATAATATTTGTCCTATTAACCTTTTGTCTTATTGAACTAAAGTGAACATTTCCCTTTCCATTAAGTTATCCCACAGCTTCCCAGAAGAAAACAAAAATGGCAAAATTGTGTGCAAATTTTGGTTTAAGTAAAATACCCATAAGTGTGTATTGTATTGTTACTGATCAAATTCTCAAAGTTTAACCAAGGTCACCTGCACTGGTTGGGGCAATTGTACCTCCTGCTTTATAGAAATAAAATCTAAATATCCATAAGCCAAGCCATAACAAGATATGTCAACTTTCTAATGAAGCTTTCAGTAATTCCTGTTATTAAGAACCAATAAGCGAAGATAGGGGAGTACTGCAGCTTTTCTATTGGACTGGGGCCCTAGGTTTTATTAAGTACTGTAACATCTTCCTTGGAATAATCTATTCATGAAAAACTATTTTTTTTTTTTTCTGAAAGAAAAAAAACAAACTACACTTTGCTTATTCATATGAATAGTTCAATAAAACAATGTTAAAACAGTAACCAGAATCCCAAATAATCTGGTCCTTGGCATTCAAAAGGTAAAAGCCAACATTTCTCATTCTTTTCAGTGAAGAGGTACATCAGGAAAGGAATTCCCAATGAACACCGCTCACTTGTATGGATGATAGTCAGTGGAGCACAGTCTCAGTTGGACTTAAATCCTGGACATTATTCTCGTGTATTAAAAGAGGGAGAAAAGAACGTGAAGTTGGTAGAAGCCGTTTTGACAGGTAACTTCTTTCCAAGAGCTATCTAATGTCCTGTTTGCTTGCAATGATGATTTATGCCCTGGGCAGGTGCACTTATCAAATATTCTGCTGGTACTAAAGTTTTAGGTAATTTCAACAGCTGATGGCTCTAGCCTAGTTTGTAGTATATTTACTTACACAGAGTACAGCTTTGTATCCCCTGACATGTAGTAATGATACAGACACACACATTAGTTATGTAGCCCCTGACATGTAGTAATGATACACAAAGACACACATTACAGTTATTACTACATGTCAGGGGCTACATGATACAGACACACACACATTACAGTTCTGTATCCCCTGACATGTAGTAATGATACACACACACACATTACAGCTTTGTATCCCCTGACATGTTGTAATGATACAGACACACACATTAGTTATGTAGCCCCTGACATGTAGTAATGATACACACACACATTACAGTTATGTAGCCCCTGACATGTAGTAATGATACACAGACACACACATTACAGTTATGTAGCCCCTGACATGTAGTAATGATACACTGAAACACACATTGCAGTTCTGTATCCCCTGACATGTTGTAATGATACAGACACACACATTAGTTATGTAGCCCCTGACATGTAGTAATGATACACTGACACACACATTGCAGTTCTGTAGCCCCTGACATGTAGTAATGATACACAGACACACACATTACAGTTTTGTATCCCCTGACATGTAGTAATGATACACAGACACACACATTGCAGTTCTGTATCCCCTGACATGTTGTAATGATACAGACACACACATTAGTTATGTAGCCCCTGACATGTAGTAATGATACACTGACACACACATTGCAGTTCTGTAGCCCCTGACATGTAGTAATGATACACAGACACACACATTACAGTTTTGTATCCCCTGACATGTAGTAATGATACACAGACACACACATTGCAGTTCTGTATCCCCTGACATGGTGTAATGATACAGACACACACATTAGTTATGTAGCCCCTGCCATGTAGTAATGATACACAGACACACACATTACAGTTATGTAGCCCCTGACATGTAGTAATGATACAGACACACACATTAGTTATGTAGCCCCTGACATGTAGTAATGATACACAGACACACACATTACAGTTATGTAGCCCCTGACATGTAGTAATGATACACAGACACACACATTAGTTATGTAGCCCCTGACATGTAGTAATGATACAGACACACACATTAGTTATGTAGCCCCTGACATGTAGTAATGATACACTGACACACACATTAGTTATGTAGCCCCTGACATGTAGTAATGATACACTGACACACACATTGCAGTTCTGTAGCCCCTGACATGTAGTAATGATACAGACACACACATTACAGTTTTGTATCCCCTGACATGTAGTAATGATACACAGACACACACATTGCAGTTCTGTATCCCCTGACATGTTGTAATGATACAGACACACACATTAGTTATGTAGCCCCTGACATGTAGTAATGATACACTGACACACACATTGCAGTTCTGTAGCCCCTGACATGTAGTAATGATACACAGACACACACATTACAGTTTTGTATCCCCTGACATGTAGTAATGATACACAGACACACACATTGCAGTTCTGTATCCCCTGACATGGTGTAATGATACAGACACACACATTAGTTATGTAGCCCCTGCCATGTAGTAATGATACACAGACACACACATTACAGTTATGTAGCCCCTGACATGTAGTAATGATACAGACACACACATTAGTTATGTAGCCCCTGACATGTAGTAATGATACACAGACACACACATTAGTTATGTAGCCCCTGACATGTAGTAATGATACAGACACACACATTAGTTATGTAGCCCCTGACATGTAGTAATGATACACTGACACACACATTGCAGTTCTGTAGCCCCTGACATGTAGTAATGATACACAGACACACACATTGCAGTTTTGTATCCCCTGACATGTAGTAATGATACACAGACACACACATTAGTTATGTAGCCCCTGACATGTAGTAATGATACACTGACACACACATTGCAGTTCTGTAGCCCCTGACATGTAGTAATAATACACAGACACACACATTACAGTTATGTAGCCCCTAACCTGTAGTAATGATACACTGATACACACATTACAGCTTTGTGTCCCCTGACATGTAGTAATGATACACTGACACACACATTACAGCTTTGTATCCCCTGACATGTAGTAATGATACACAGACACACACATTACAGTTTTGTATCCCCTGACATGTAGTAATGATACACAGACACACACATTACAGTTTTGTATCCCCTGACATGTAGTAATAATTCAGACACACACACATTACAGCTTTGTATCCCCTGACATGTAGTAATGATGCACAGACGCACACATTACAGCTTTGTATCCCCTGACATGTAGTAATGATGCACAGACACACACACATTAGAAACCAACAATTATCCAAAGTTATATTGTGTCAGTTCTATTAAAAAGTATTAGCGATACCAAGTATCTGAATGAAATGATTCAATGTATATTGTAGTAAAATCTTGCAAAAGTTGTGTTGCAAATGGTAATCGCTGTCCGTTGACACACAAATAGTGAAATAACCAAATTCTCTCTGCTTACTCACTTGACAACAACAGTCAATCTGTCCACAGACCTGGTATCAGCCTTCTTTCAGCATTAATCGTGTCTCTCAAGTGATCCCTTAAGCCGGCACAGGTGTGTGCGCCTTGATCCAATGTAACTTAACTCTGTTTGCTGGACCGATCCTCACAGCCTTCCCAAAAGCGGTAATTTAAAACTTAATGCTGTTAGAGTTATGCACATGGAGGGCGACAAGTTGGAAAAATAAAAGTTAAATTTATTATCCCAGATACTTTGTCTGCAAACATTGTGGATGTCCTAACTAGACGAATGAATCTCCTTCAAGAGACACTGACAAAGGAAATTAAGGGATCCACAGCTGAGCTCCGTAGAGAAATTGGTGCATTGGGAGAACGTACGGAAACTTTGGAGCGTAAACAAGAAGATCTTGCTGTGGACCATGCCCACCTACAAGCCTACTCCCAAAATCTTGCCATCCAAATATCTGACCTAGAATTGAAACTAGCTGACATGGAAGACCGCTCCCGACGGAATAATCTGAGATTCCGCGGAATACCTGAAGAGGTTGGCCCCCAAGAACTGGAGTCATATGTTCTGGAATTTTGTAATATCTTCTTACCCACTTCAGAGACGCCCGGCCTCCTACTGGACAGAGTCCACAGAGTAGCATGACCTAGAACTGTCTCTCAAGAAAAACCTAGAGATGTCCTAGCTAGGATCCATTTCTTTACCCACAAAGAGAAGATAATGAGAGAGCTGGCCAACAAACCGCAACTTCCTGAGAAGTTCCAACAAATAGCGGTGTTCCCGGACATTTCCAACTACACATTACAGAAGAGAAGGTCCTTCAGGACCATCACTCAAATTCTGAGATCAGAAAATATTAGATACAGGTGGGGATACCCGACAAGGCTTATAGTCTCTAAAGATGGTGAGACACACACGATCTTCACCCCTAAAGAAGGTTTTGACCTGCTCCAAAACTGGGACCTAGCATCCACCAAATCCCGAAAGGACACTGATTCTTTGCTCCCTAGAGATAGGCCGGCTATTATGGACATGGTCCAATCTTCCTCAAGATCTAATGTAAAGGACACTCCTATCGTCACTGAAATCCGGGCGAGCGCCCCGGATTTTACCCCTAGACTACAAAAGCCCACCAAATGATAAAATAAAGAGCTATGTTGCTAAGCTAGTACACATGTATATACTGTTAACTGTATTTATCATTGGTTAGTATTAACGTAGAGGAAAAGGACTGATATGTAGTTCACTGAATGGTAAATAATTGGTTCTGGTTTTCAGCTGGTAAAACATGTATATATTGTTAAATGTTATTTCCGGGTATCAGCTCCCTACTACATGAGAGACATGTGGGGACCCGTGACCTCCCACAGGAGAAAGGACGCTTGTCCAACAACACCTGCTCTACTACCCTAGTAGCCATTTGGCTCTGTTGGTACTCAAGGGGTCTCCTCATCTCCTCTCTTTTCAGTTCCACAGGCGGTTTAATTCCTTCCAGGCACCTCTATGCTACTGACCTAAACTATATAGCGAGTTAATAATGTTTACATCACAGTTTACGTCACTAACTCTACATGTTACTATGCCTGCTGGTCCGTAGTTGGTACACATGTACATATTGATAGAAGTTTATTTCATGTGTTAGTTATAACTTAAAAGGTAGACACTGGTATATGGTTCAACAAATGGTAAATAAATAGATGTGGTTCATCACTGGTAAACACGTAAATATTGTTAAATGTCATTTCCAGGTATCAGCTGTCTAATGTGCAAGGAACATGGGGGGACCTGTGACTTCCCATAGGCTAACGGCCGCTTACCCAGCAGTACTTGCTCTGCTCTTTCATTGGCCATTTGGTCATGTTGGGACTTGCGGGCTCTCCCCATGCTGCTTCTATTCAGTTCCGCAGGTTATCTAGTCTCTCTCAGGCACCTATATGCTATTGACCTAAGCTGTATGGCGATATTATAGTGTTTACAATATATTTTATATCACTAATTTAAAAAAAAAAAAAAAAAAAAGTTCAATTTATTTCAATAATTTTAAAAATTACAGGTAAAGCACCCACAGTGAGCAGAAAAATCTGAGTGGTGTCGAACTATCCTACGCATTTCATGCAAACAGGATTTCCTCAGGGACTACTTTTTGCTAACAATTTTCCTCCTTTTATATCTCCTTTCTAAAATTAACCACTTCATATCTTGAATGTTACATGCTGCAATGCTGACAATACAAACATTTTTACAGTGTGTATATGTGTGTGTGTGTATATGTGTGTGTGTGTGTGTATATATATATATATATATATATATATATATATATATATATATATATATATATATATATATATATATATATATATATATATAAATAATAATATAATATAGCACACGGAGAAAGTCCAGAACTCACTTACAAGCTCACAACTAAGATAAAAAAACAGCAATGGAAGAGTTGGTTACCGCATCTGGCCAAATGGGAAAAGCCCAGGTACCTCCTCAAGGTCTCTTTCAAAAACCTGGGTCCTTAAAAAGCCACACAATGCAGGCCTACAATCAAACAACTGTGTAAAAATGAAGGGTGGACAGGCAAGTAATCTCCCCAAATATATACAAAACACGGGAGGGGTCAGCACTCTCAGGCCGGACCGGGTACACATCCTATGGCCCTGTAACATGCACAGCCCTGTGTGCAAAACGGCACTCTCAGGAAGCTGCGCTGTCACCAGAGTCACAGGCAGTTAACCCAAGGCAGGCCTGGGTGCAAGGCCCAAACAGGGAAAATTAAAAATAATACATTAATATAGCACACAGAGAAAGTCCAGCACTATTTTTTTTGTAATTTTCCCTGTTTGGGCCTTGCACCCAGGCCTGCCTTGGGTTAACTGCCTGTGACTCTGGTGACAGTGCAGTGTGTGTGTGTATATATATATATATATATATATATATATATATATATATATATATATATTCTATATCAGTGGTTGTCACAAGGTACATATTTATATTACTTTACGTGCCATCATACCACACAGAAAAAAAACTTTATTAAAAACAAAACAATGGATTTAACGATGTTAAACTACAATTCTCTCACTAATCAGTCTAATAAATATTTTCCTATATGGTGTCTTGTTGACTGAAATTTTGAAAATTCGAAAGATTTTCAAAAGTTTGGAAAACAAAGAAGCCAAGAAAAATAACTGACCAGGCAAATAATAATAATTTTTTTTTAAAAAAGTGAATATAATTCTAATTTTTGCTTCCTATTACCAAATGTATAAAAACTAACATGTTCTGATGGACATTCCTTTCCAATATCAGTGCACCACCACCACTAGTATTTATGTGTAAAAGTTAAATACTTAAGATATTCAGGATGGGCCATTGAATAATATTATATTCTTTGTTACATATTATTATTATTATTATTATTATTATTATTATTATTATCAGGTATTTGTGATGTGCAGTCACTAGAGGCAGGTGAGGCAGTGCTTCACCTCTCATATGGGCAAAAATATATATTTTTTTATTGGCTTTAAAAAAAAAAATTGTAATTTTTTTTTCCCCCAGCATTTTTTTTCTCTCACAGCTATATGTTGTGCAATGGAGAGGCACAAGCAGGTCTGCCCACCATTACACTACATGCTGCGCCACCTACTGGATGCAAGTGGTTAAGATCACTGCATGGCCCATTAACTGCTTATTTGAGGCAGTCCTATTTGGGCTGAACCAATCCAGCAAGAGGCATTAGTAAGTGGAACATAGGGTTGGGGCTGGATGTTAAATCATATAAAACAAAACAAAAACGGAAAAAAACAACTTTCATATATTTTGTTGCTGTCCTGTGAACCTGCTAGCTTTGCTAAAGTGAAAAAGAGAGTTCTGTTCTTCCCCTCTAAGTGCAGTGGAATGTGCCACTGTCACTTCCTGAATCCTTACAGAGCAGGAAAAGAGGCACAGAGAGCAGTGTTTCAGCCACATCTTATTAAAGTAAGATTTTACTGAAAGGGATTCTGTTAGTGAAAATGATAATTTAATGAATGTGGTTTAGTGTTTTTTTACTCTTTTACAGCAGGGTCGTTTTTGTATTTTGTTTACTCAAACTTTACACCCACTAACTTAGCGGCTTGCCTCTGTACTTCACACTAAATTATACACTTATTTTCTGAACTCTCTGTAGCTCTGCTGTTTTATTACTTTAAAATGCAGTGCCCCCCCCCCCCCCCTTGTGTGTGTCTCTCTCTCTCTCTATCTCTCTCCTTATGTTTTGTTCTCCCCCATGGTCTCTTTCTCTCTCTGTCTCTCTTCCTCCCCCTCTGACTCTCATCCCTTATGTAATGAAAGAATCTATAAGCATAATTTGCAGCATTAAAGTAAAAAGTATGTTTTAAACATATTTTAATGGGCATGGATTTCTAGATCTCATAATCAGAGCAAGCATTGTGTTATCTGGCAAGAGTTTCTGTTACAATCCTTTTAGACTAAAATCAGATGTTTACTAAGTTGACCAGTTTTCCAAGACACCATTTAAAGGGACATGAAACCCATATGAAACCCATATTCAAATTTAAATAACTTTCCAATTTACATCTAATATCTAATTTTCTTCATTCTTTTGATGTCCTTTGTTGAAAATCATATCTAAATATGCTCAGTAGCTGCTGATTGGTGGCTGCACATAGATACCTCATGTGATTGGATCACCCATGTGCATTGCTATTTCTTCAACAAAGGATATCTAAAGAATGAAGGCGTATCCTAGCCACTGCCTCCCCAGCCTCTGACGTCACTGCACGTCACTGTTGTAGAGCGCCAACAGATTCCGCAGCGCTGTAAACATAGTCGGTGTACAGTATAGCTTTTGTAGGGGTCAAGTGGGTAGAGGGCCCTGCCGAGAGTTTCACTGTTGTAGTCGGCTCTTATGAAGCGATCTGTAAACAGCTGGGCCCATAGGCTTACAATCTAAGGGGTTCAAGGGGAAAGCAATGGCGTTAGGAAAGGTTAGTGTTGGTTGTATGCATCCCTGAATAGTAGAGATTTTAGTGAGTGCTTGAAGCTGTTAAAACTAGGGGAGAGTCTTATGGAGCGAGGCAGGGAATTCCACAAGATGGGGGCCAGTCTGGAGAAGTCCTGTAAACGTGAATGTGTGGAAGTAACAAGAGAGGAGGAGATCTGAGCTGATCGAAGGGGACGGGAGGGAGAGTATCTAGAGACAAGTTCTGAGATGTAGGGGCAGCAGTGCAGTTGAGAGCTTTATATGTCAGGGTGAGGATTTTATGTTTAATCCTAGAGGCAAGAGGAAGCCAGTGAAGGGATTGGCAGAGAGGTGCAGCAGATGAAGAGCGACGAGTAAGGCAGATGAGCCTGGCAGAGGCATTCAAAATGTATTGTAAAGGAGCTATGCAGCAGCTAGGTAGACCAGAGAGGACGGAATTGCAGTAGTCGTGGCGAGAAAGGATGATAGAGTGGATTAAAATCTTGGTTGTATCTTGTGTAAGGAAATGTCTAATTTTAGCAATGTTTTTAAGGTGGAAGCGGCAGGCTTTAGCCAAGGACTGGATGTGAGGAGTGAAGGAAAGATCTGAGTCAAGTGTGACCCCAAGACATCAGCCGAGCGGGGTAGGGGTAATGATGGAATTATCAACAGTTATAGAAATTTTGGGGGTGGAGACATTGGAAGAAGGGGGAAAAATAAGGAGTTCAGTTTTGGAGAGATTTAGCTTAAGGTAGTGAGAGGACATCCAAGATGAGATATCTTGTTAACCTTATGTACTGTATGTGTCAGATAATATTAATTCTCTTGAAGGAGATTTTAATTATTTTCTGTTCGTTACCTGTAAACAACAATTTTATATCACTTATTTTGTTTATGCCTTTGGCTGTTCCTGTCTCAAGTTTGAAAAGTCAAAAAAACATCTTTCTTATTTAAAATAGATAGTCTATCACCCCCACTTAACATTTTCGGTACATGGTCAATTATTTGAAAACTGAAACCCACTTCGGCAACATCAAGTGTGGCCATATGTTTTTCTAAGGGAGTTTTTGCTTCTTGTGACAGGAGATGTTCCCTGATACAGTCCTTACATGGGCTAATTGTACGCCCTGTATATTGAAACTGACAGACTTTACATCTAAATAAATATACAGCATACATTGTGTTGCAAGTAAGGTGGTACCTGATTTTGTACTCTATACCTGTCTGTGTAGATTTGAAAGTGTCACCAATAAGCAAATAATCACAGCTTTTACAGGGTACAAAATCAGGTACCACCTTAGGATGGTTCTACGCCAGTTAAAAATTACAGAGGGAGTTTGCGCAAAGCGAATATATCAGACTACCAACTAATCCTAAAAAACCCTTATTTTGATATTAACACATGGTTGCCGTATATCTTTAGCTATCTGAGCGCTCCTACTTATATTTTGCAGTATGGTTTTACACCACTCAGATTTTTCTGCTCACTGTGGGTGCTTTACTTGTAATTTTTAAAATTATTTAAA
Organism: Bombina bombina; assembly: GCF_027579735.1. Taxonomy (NCBI): domain Eukaryota; kingdom Metazoa; phylum Chordata; class Amphibia; order Anura; family Bombinatoridae; genus Bombina; species Bombina bombina. The sequence continues at coordinate 816,200,338 of NC_069501.1, forward strand.
TAAATTGAACTTTTTATTTTTCCAACTTGTCGCCCTCCATGTGCATAACTCTAACAGCATTAAGTTTTGAATGTAGTAATAACACACACACACACACACACATTACAGCTTTGTAGCCCCTGACATGTAGTGATGATACAGAGACACACATTACTACATGTCAGGGGATACAAAACTGTAATGATACAGAGACACACATTACAGCTTTGTAGTCCCTGACATGTAGTGATGATGCACAGAGACACACATTACAGTTTTGTATGCCCTGACATATAGCAATGATACACATAGACACACACATTACAGATCTGTAGCCCCTGACATGTAGTAATGATACAGAGACACACATTACAGCTTTTTAGCCCCTGACATGTAGTAATGATACACAGAGACACACATTACAGTTCTGTATTCCCCTGACATGTAGTAATGATACACACATTTACAGTTTTGTATCCCCTGACATGTAGTAATGATTCATATAGACAGACACATTACAGTGTTGTAGCCGCTGACATTTAGTAATGATACAGACACACATTACAGCTTTGTAGCCCCTGACATGTAGTAATGATACACAGAGGCACACAGAGTTCTGTATCCCCCTGACATGTAGTAATAATACACATAGACACACACATTACAGATCTGTTTCCCCTGACATGTAGTAATGATACACATAGACACACACGTTACAGATCTTTAGCCCCTGACATGTAGTAATGATACACATAGACACACACGTTACAGATCTTTAGCCCCTGACATGTAGTAATAATACACATAGACACACACATTACAGATCTGTTGCCCCTGACATGTAGTAATGCTACACATAGACACACATGTTACAGTTCTGTATCCCCTGACATGTAGTAATGATACAAAGACACACATATTACAGTTTTGTATCTCTTTGGGCATTAAAAATTACATGAAAGTGGACACATTACACAAACATATGTTAAATGAACTTGCTTATCATTTATTAAACAAACAATGCATCAGGGTGGCCATCTTGGGGTCTCCTGGGCCACATGTGACCCTCTGCTCTAGATTTTTATGCCCTATCCCCCGGAGAGAAGCAGAACTAACAATGACTGTCTTGGAGACTTTAGGTGAATGGGAAACAAGGTAGCCAGAACTAACAAAAGCCCAATGGAGTACAGCATACAGAGGAGACTTGATCCAATTCATTTTATACCCCCCCTCCCCCAACTGAGAGCGCAGCAAGTTATTTTTATTGACAGCAGCTAGTATATTGTTGAGTGACCTTTCATACTGTCACTGTCCTTTATTCACTGTCCTTTACTCAAGCTGTATTAATGAAAGGAATTAAAGCGGTGAAGGTTCCTTTTAAAATCAGACATTTTTTTTCCGTTTTATTATAACAATTTGTCTACACATTTTTATTAATTTTTTGTTTTATTCTCTAAATACATTTTCATAAATAGAAAATTACACTGTGTCCTCCTTTTTTTTTTTTTTTTTTTTTTTTTTTTTTTTAAGATTTAAATAGAACTTTCCCAGACAACGTGCAATTTCGGAAAAATGCTGTACCATCACTACAGAGTAACTTGTACAACATCTTGGTGGCTTATGGCCACCACAATAAAAGCGTGGGTTATTGCCAGGTAAGTCCAACATATTTATAAAAATGTGTAATTTGCTAATCTTGTTTAAATCTCGCTTTGTCATTCAGCATCTTATTAGAGTCTTAGAGTATGTAGCTTAGCAACTCTAAATACTTGTTTAATGCATATGTTTAATGCATATGCAGCCTGTGATGAACTCAGCCACATGTCACACAACTTTTTATAGTTTAATATGATTTCTCAATGACTTTGAACAATATAATTTATATTCATTATTACGCTAATTTAAATATAACAAATTGTGAAAATTATATGTGTATATTTTATATGTCAAATATTTGAGTAAATATAATTCCTAAATATACTTAACATATATTTTTTGTACTAGTTGTACAGGACTTTTTTTTTCCTTTACATGAAGGAAATTTAGAAATATATTTTTGCACTTTAGTGTTCAACTATCAAACATTTGTTAATGGCTTCACTGTAATCTTAAAGAGACAGTGCACTCAGTGACCCATTTGACCTGCTGGAGTGTATTAACTAGTTTACAAATAATCCCTTTTACCTTTTTTATTTTTCCATTTGAAATCACTCGGAGGAAAATGAGATGTGTGTGTTTGTGGAAAGGGTATTCTCTCTTCTGTATCAAGAGCAAATGTTGACTTTTGATGGAATATTGTTGTACACCCTTGTCTGAAAATGTATTTTTAACATACTTATAACAGCTTTGTGTTTGGGAAGAACAATTATAAGGCTTATAGGTTACAGAGATGACAGTGCAAGTCATCTAAGGCATTATAAAGGGCTGCCCTGATGATGAAAGAATGCTGAATGGAAAACTTCATGAATATTCTACATTTATGTGGCTTCTTTTGTGCCCATGTTCAGCAACATTCTGTTGCTATGGCTGCAGTTTTAGAGTTGGCAGACAGTGTGACTAATAGAACTTTCTCTACTGAATCCAGTCCATGAAATGTGTCTCAGGGAGTTATATGAAAAAACATCCACATGCTGGAACTTGAAAGTAATTAGCAAACCACATTGACTTCATCAGAAGTTTTCAGTTTGATCATGTATGTAAAAGTATTCTTAAACACACCTAATGTATGCTGTTTTTTTAGTGTAGTACTTTGTTTTTACCACAGACTTTTTATTTCAGGATGTTTTTTATCCGCATTTGTTAGTGAATCTCTTTCTGTGGTATGATTTGATGTGTATATTTATTGCACAAAGTTTTTAATGTTATCTATTTATCCTCTGTATTTTTGTTAGAGAATACATATATACTGTGTGTATATACCTGGACAGTGTGTGTATTTATGTATGTGTGTGTGTGAATGTGTGCAGTGGCGGCTCATGGGTTATTCAAATGGGGGTTCACGGACCAGTTATGTAAAAAAAAAAAAAAAATATATATATATATATATAAAATCTATCTCTATAACACACACACTGTATATTAAAAAAATAACATATGTGTGAATATATATATATATATATATATATATATATATATATATAATCTCTATCTATAACACACACACTATTAAAAAATAATATATATATATTACACACACACTGTATATTAAAATATATATATGTGTGTGTGTATATATATATATATATATATATATATATATATATATATATATATATATATATATATATATATATATATATATATATATATATATATATATATATATATATATATATATATATATCTATATATATATATATATATATCTCAAAATGTATCGCACCAAAAAATTCTTAAATACCTATGTGGTAAAATAGCCTAGTTTTCTTCACAATTCACACACACACACACACACACACACACACACACACACACACACATATATATATATATATATATTACCCTCACATGCAATTATATTATAGTGCTTGCTATATTACTTGCAGGTGGCAGTGGTGCTTAACATTTAAAGGGACACTGAACCCAAATTTTTTTCTTCTGTGATTCAGATAGAGCATGCAATTTAAAGCAACTTTCTCATTTACTCCTATTATCAATTTTTCTTCGTTCTCTTGCTATCTTTATTTGAAAAGGAAGGCATCTAAGCTTTTTTTTTTTGGTTCAGTACTATGGACAGCAATTTTTTTATTGGTGGATGAATTTATCCACCAATCAGCAAGGACAACCCAGGTTGTTCACCAAAAATGGGCCGGCATCTAAACTTACATTCTTGCATTTCAAATAAAGATACCAAGTGAATGAAGAAAATTTGATAATAGGAGTAAATTAGAAAGTTGCTTAAAATTTCATGCTCTATCTGAATCACGAAAGAAATTTTTTTGGGTTCAGTGTCCCTTTAAGAATTACAGCAGTGGAGATTTCTAAGATGGAAAACGTTTTTACTACATTTGTTATGTATATTCTTTACTGATGCAGTCCTAGACTACAGATGTAAAATAAAAAAAAATTGTTATGCATCAGTAAAGAATATACATAACAAATGTAGTAAAAACGTTTTCCATCTTAGAAATCTTCACTGCTGTAATTCTCCCTGATTGGCTGCACTGAACTGCTCTACTTGCTAAGTTGCTGCTGTTGCAGTCTACACTCTATCTTTATGCTGTAATAAGATCTGGAGTGAGTTTTTGCCTAAGTAGGTATGATGATAAAGTAGTACTATCCTATTTTATCATCATATCTACTTAGGCAAAAACTCACTCCAGATCTTATTACAGCATAAAGATAGAGTGTAGACTGCAACAGCAGCAAGTAGAGCAGTTCAGTGTAGCCTATCAGGGAGAATAATGAAGACTGAAATAGGTTGTAAGTCAGACATACCTTGATTAGCAGTGCCAGTGTTTGTTCCACACGTGCGCAAGTCTGCAGCCGCTCCTTCCCTGATCACCAGACCGCTCTCTCACTCTCTCATTGGCTAAGTAATGGCTATGCATTATGGGACTTGTAGCTAGTTCCTAGCCTTGGGAGCTCCCCTTGCTGCCCGTCCATAGAAATGGCCCAACTCGCACACTGAAAATTGTGCAATTAGCAAAGGTATAGGCTCTGTTATGGGCGGAGCAGCCGGCACATGGAAAAAATGTGCAAAGGGCTATAGCAGGCTATACCTCTCTACCACATGTGCAGTAGAGAGGTATAGTGGTATATAAAAGGATTTTTTTTAAAAATTAAACTGGACAGTAGACTGGAACCTTTTTTGGCAGAATAAATATAATTTTTCCAATAGGGGGGCTATTGGAGAAATTCTATTTATTCAGCCAAAAAAATGTATTTTCTTTTTTTCCCCAGGGGGCTCACGTGCGGTTGTGATCATATGGAGGAGCCTCCACTGTGTGTGTGTGTGTGTGTATATATTCAGTATCTCACAAAAGTGAGTACACCCCTCACATTTTTGTAAATATTTTATTATATCTTTTCATGTGACAACACTGAAGAAATGACACTTTGCTGCAATGTAAAGTAGTGAGTGTACAGGCTGTATAACAGTGTAAATTTGCTGTCCCCTCAAAATAACTCGACACACAGCCATTAATGTCTAAACCGTTGGCAACAAAAGTGAGTACACCCCTAAGTGGAAATGTCCAAAGTGTCAATATTTTGTGTGGCCACAATTATTTTCCAGCACTGCCTTAACCCTCTTGGGCATGGAGTTCATCAGAGCTTCACAGGTTGCCACTGGAGTCCTCTTCCACTCCTCCATGACAACATCACAGAGATGGTGGATGTTAGAGACCTTGCGCTCCCCCCACCTTCCCGTTTGAGGATGCCCCACAGATGCTCAATAGGGTTTAGGTCTGGAGACATGCTTGGCCAGTCCATCACCTTTACCCTCTGCTTCTTTAGCAAGGCAGGGGTCGTCTTGGAGGTGTGATGGGGTTGTTTCATGTTGAAATACTGCCCTGTGGCCCAGTCTCCGAAGGCAGGGGATCATGCTCTGCTTCAGTATGTCACATTACATGTTGGCATTCATGGGTCCCTCAATGAACTGTAGCTCCCCAGTGCCGGCAGCTCTCATGCAGGCCCAGACCATGACACTTCCACCACCATGCTTGACTGTAGGCAAGACACTCTTGTCTTTGTACTCCTCACCTGTTTGCTGCCACACACGCTTGACACCATCTGAACCAAATAAGTTTATCTTGGTCTCATCGGACCACAGGACATGGTTCCAGTAATCCATGTCCTTAGTCTGCTTGTCTGCGGGCTTTCTTGTGCATCATCTTTAGAAGAGTCTTCCTTCTGGGACAACAGTCATGCAGACCAATTTGATGCAGTGTATGGTCTGAGCACCAACAGGCTGACCCCCCCCCCCCACCCCTTCAACCTCTGCAGCACTGATACGTCTATTTTCCAAAGACAACCTCTGGATATGACGCTGAGCATGTGCACTCAAGTTCTTTGGTTGACCATGGCAAGGCCTGTTCTGAGTGGAACCTGTCCTGTTAAACCACTGTATTGTCCGTATATACTAGGGTTATAATACAATTTAGCTAATAATTATTCTTTAAAATAACCCCCAATTAAAATGCATATACGAAACAATTAAAACAATATTTATTCCTAAATGCTTTACTATAAGTTAGTTATAGACACATTGAATTATATTTATAGAAATCAGATTATGAATCAAATGATACACACTTATGTTGTTACAATATTCTTTACAAAGCAAACCAAATGTATATTTAGAATTAACCGTATTCACAATTGAATTGCATTATATCACCACAATGAAATACCAAAGTATGGGCCACTAACTTTCAGACCAGTACAATTAAGCTACTTAGCCACAATTGATCCTATATAACTCCAATTAAATACATACAGGAATTATATATATATATTATTAATGCAAACAACCAAATTATATGCCAATTTATCTCTGAGCTGAAATAAATTACTTAGCAGCAATAAGGCAAATTCTAAAATATATGTGTGTGTGTGTGTATATGTATATATGTATGTGTGTATATATATATATATATATATATATATATATATATATATATATATATATATATATATATATATATATATATATATATATATATATATATATATATAATCTCTCAAATAACTTAATACACACCAGAGGGATTTACTCTTAATAATAATAAGCCTGCCTTACAAATATGCAACACAAAGGATATTTATACACCTCAAGGGGTCATCTCTTCTGGAATCTTTTTTTACTTTAACTTTCCCAAGGACCCCTCACATCGGGAACTTTATAACCATCTATATTATTTTTCACAGATACTTTTTCACAGACATTTATTTCACGGACAGCTCTTGTAAGCAATATCTGTCCTTCCCTACTGTTTGTGCAATATCAGCCTTTATTTAGTATAGTATTGGCCAATCCTTCTCTTAGCTTCCTTTGCCTAGCTGTGCTAAGAAAACTTGTTCTGTATTGTTTTTATCTTGTTTTATTCTTAAATGTATTAGCTTAGTTTTTATGCCGTAAAATATAAAATACATTTTTAATATCTCATTATCAATTTTCTGTAGCCCCTTCTTTTTGATATTTGAAGTAATCACCTCTACCCTTTCCATAAATTTTAATAGCCTGCTAGTTCTACTATCTTTTGCTAGTCACGCTATCCTTTTCTGGCTATCTTCTTGCAAGTTTCCTACAAAGTGTTGGTATATATACAGCCTTTTTACTTACACTATATCTAGCAGCCTTTAACAGCCCCGCTGGCATTTTTTTTTAGTCACATACCTTGCTTTTTAATTGTATCCAAAAACTTTCTTAGACTTAGACAGAGTAAATATGTTTTATGAACGTCTCTTGTGAAAAACTACCCTTAACAAGGGTCCCACTAAATGCGGATATCACAGAGTATGATATGATCCAAGACTTATATTTAAAGAAAACAGAAGGCTTACCGCTTAAATGACGATCTATAACTGTGAAGATCTGTCCTGAGATTTACTTCTCCCGTAATTTTGCAGTAATGGCACACCTTGTTGCATCAGCATATACACACCTCAGTGCACTTGCAGTGTTCAGCCTTCCAAATACACAACAGGTAAATTACACTGTTATGGACTGTCTCGACACTTGGACTGTTAGGGCTCTCCTCAACCCTTAATCTCGATAAGGCAAAAATGTAAACAAGTTGCACAGTTCCAGCGTAGTCAAGATAGAGAGAGAGAAGTATGAGTAAGTTAAAATGTCATTTTATTATTAGGTACTTGCATTAAAACAAAACCGGCACAGCACACAGAGAGTCTCCACCGCTGGCGCGTTTCCTGCCTCACGGGCAGTTTATCAGAGCTCTGATGAACTGCCTGTGAGGCAGGAAACGCGTCAGCGGTGGAGACTCTCTATGTGCTTTGCCGGTTTTGTTTTAATGCAAGTACCTAATAATAAAATTACATTTTAACTTACTCATACTTCTCTCTCTCTATCTTGACTACACTGGAACTGTGCAACTTGTTTACATTTTTACCTTGCTTTTTAGTCAACCACCTTGCTTTTTTGTGCTAGTCACTCATTTTTATTATTGCTACTCACGTTGCATTTTTATTATTGCCACTCATGTTGCATTTATTAACTTGTAAAGTCCTTTAAGATTTGTTAGTCACTATATATTGCGATTTGTTCTACATTATCATTTTTTATTATAAATGTAATGCATACATTCATTTCATGAGATAATACATCAATTGCTATCTGCTGCTCTTTCACTGTCACAACGTATAGTGGCCTTTATAACTATCTGTTTAAAGGTCTACATCCTTTCAGCAATACCAGTGTATTCTAGAATATAAGTTAAACTGCTACCTTATCATCCATATCAATACTTATATATATTTCCCAGTACTATTGGGATAATATATATTTGTCGAAACATTACTGTATACTTTATCCTCACCACTGAGGCGCTTCTTCACTCACACATTTTTTTGTATTCACAAAGGATATTTATCTAGCGAATAAATTAATTACTTAGCATACAAAAGACTAGTTTTAAACTACACAGGGCTATGAAACACAAGCTTGAAATACAAACTGTGCCCTTTTAAATGTACTAACTGCAATTAGACTGTAGCAACAATGAATGTATTTGCTTTAAAATATCAAGTTATATATTTAACAATTTCGTATACTTCACCCAAATAAGTAAATCAATGTTTCAGCTCCAGAGTTCTCGTGGGTCATCTATGGAGGGCTCACTCACAATGTGCCAAAGTAACAGATCCCAATTTGTTAATCTCTCTTTGTTCAAGAAAGTGTCCCCAAGATGGCAAAGAATATACTGGGCCCAAAGCCTATGTATTTTCTCTCCAAAAGTTAATTCTTCTTTGAGTCTGTCTGTCCCTTAGCAGTGAGCTGTTAATAGGTCTGTGCTAATTACTATATTCTCAGAATTTCTGTTTGTTACCCCCCTACGGGGCTGTGAGCTTCAAAGCTAAACCTTTTGTTGTCAGATGCTATGTTAATCAGGAGAAAGGTATCTTATGTCTGATCTAAGATTTGCAATACACATCCATATTCTTTGAAATAAATTGCCTGAACTAATGACCAAATGTTTCAGAGCAAGAAGGGGGGTTGTTTCACCCAGTCAAGACCATCTCAAATTGGATTTTTAGCTACAAAATTAAATATTAGATTTTATGATACATCTGTAGTTACTCACAGATACCCTGACAGTATGGTCTTGCCCACCGTGCTGCAGCTCAGTTTCAGGGTCTTGGCAATTTTCTTATAGCCTAGGTCATCTTTATGTAGAGCAACAATTCTTTTTTGCAGATCCCCAGAGAGTTCTTTGCCATGAGGTGCCATGTTGAACGTCCGTGACCAGTATGAGAGAGTGTGAGAGCGATAACACCAAATTTTTCACACCTGCTCCCCATTTACACCTGAGACCTTGTAACACTAACAAGTCACATGACACTGGGGAGGAAAAATGGCCAATTGGGCCCAATTTGGACATTTCCACTTAGGGGTGTACTCACTTTTGTTGCCAACGGTTTAGACATGGCTGTGTGTTGAGTTATTTTGAGGGGACAGCAAATTTACACTGTAATACAGGCTGTAAACTCACTACTTTACATTGTAGCAAAGTGTAATTTCTTCAGTGTTGCCACATGAAAAGATATAAAATATTTACAAAAATGTGAGGGGTATAATCATTTTTGTAAGATAATATATATATTCCCCTATGATATAGTTTATTTGACACTACTGCAAAATTTGAAACCTCCAGTTGTACTTTTCAATGGCTACCTTGTTATAAGATTCAATACCCACCTTATTTTATATTGCAGATTGGTAGGGGTTCATAAGTTGCCCATTTTGTTTTATTATTGTCCCCCCTGCCATGCCTAAAGGGGTAAAAAAATTGATTTCTTTAGAAAATTGCGAAAGACCTTTTAGGTTTAGCTTACAATTTTTAGGAGCATTTACTTATGTAACATTCCTATCATGCAATATAGGAACTTTTAATAAGTCTATTTTAATGTCCTTCTACACTCATGTTTAGAATGCTAAAACCCTGCCTTATTTTTTTTACAGACTGCTAAATACCCCTCTATTTGAAAGTCCAAAATATACTAGAGTTCCTTAACTTAGAGTTTATGGTATACATTATGTTATCAGTTACTGGCTCAGATTCTTCACCTATTCAAGTATTTTATTCTGTTTATGTTCTGATTACCCATAAAAGGGCATTTCTTTCCAACTAGTTGATGTATTATTTTTCTAGAGATCATATACAGAGATTTGAGGAATTGATGACGTCTATAGAAGAATATTGTTTTTTCAGTGGATTTACATAAAAATAGACTGATTGCAACATTCTCCTTCACTACACTAGTGCCCATCCCCCATCTCTGATCAAATCCCTTCCAAAGAGCCAATTCTTGAGGTTAGACGCATTGTGTCAGAAAGTGGATTTTTTGAACAGAGACTTGGGGAAATGGGAGATCGATTTAAGACTAGAGGGTACACTAGTGATCTTATTAAGACAGAGATTGAGAATACTCTGAAAATCTCTAGGCAGTCACTTTTATAGAGAAAAGAGCAAGAGAAAAAAGAGAAATCTAACAAATTGTTTTTTGTGAGTCAATACTCCCCCTTTAAGTGGACAGATTCAAAAGATTCTACGTCGGCATTGGCACATTCTAAAAACTTGTAATCCTGAGGTGAGGGAATTTAGAGAGCCTCATATGCCTGCCTATAAAAGGGGCAGGAATTTGAAAGATGAGTTGGTGCATGTTGGTATTGGCCCCTCTAAGAGAACTCTGGTCCAGAGTTATATAGGTAAGAAAAATCTGGGCAGTTTTCCTTGTCTCAGTTGTTCTAACTGTAACAGTATAATTAAGGACCCCACTTCTTGTCATCCGAGTACAGGTCATAAATTTGAGATCAGGGGTCATTATACCTGTAACACTGAGTTTGCGGTTTATTATATTAAATGCCTCAACGTATCAACCAACATAAAAGTAACACCAGAACTAAGAAAACTGATGCCTCTGTGGCACACCACTTTGAGATTGCTGGCCATAACTTAAGTCAACTTGGGTTTCAGATTTTAGAACAAATAAAATGTCCAAGGAGAGGTGGTGAGAGTTTTAAAACCCTTAAAGTAAGGGAAGCCTTCTGGATAAACTTAGGACCATGTTCCCAAAGGGCATGAATAAGGAATTTGATCTGTCTATATGTTTGTGATTTCTCTGGAGTGCATATTTTTCTGTATTTGTAAATTATATTTATAGACCAGTAATTCTGAATGTTGACCTGTATTGCTTTATATAATTTTTTTCTGTGTATTCTTGTATTATCTAAGAAATGTGCATCTTTGTAAATATGTAGTTAATTTACATGTTTCCACTAGGTGGAGTTGTCCAAGGTAAGCCAGGTGTGTTGGGGTGGGGTTTATTTGGGTGTTTAAGGCGTGACTGTTACAGGTATATCTATACATGACTAAGGACTTGTGTCCGAAACGTCGTTGATTCTGTGGTCTGGCTGCATAAGCTGAATAAACCTGCTTAAAGATATTGGTGGTGCTGCTTTTTTCTGTGCACTATTTGTGTTGGGGGTTTGTGCATGACCCTCTGAGCTGGCACACTGTCTATTTGAGCCAAGGTGCTGGATATTCTGGACTTTTTCATAGAAGAATATTGAGATACTAGAATATTTCTTTAGTTCTATACTCTATAGACAGTTTGCTTTAATATATTCTATAATTACGGTTCTTTATCTGTGGCTAATGCCATAGAGTAGCACTAACTATGTATTATAAAATAGAGGTTTTATATATGAGATCCATAAGTGGTCTCCTTATTTCAGGATACCTTCTGTTCTTATAAATAATTTCTAAGTCTGATGGGTCTAAAAGTGGCCTCATATGTTTTCTTATGGAAGGTTTACAGTTGGACTGATATACTATCTCTAGGAGGTTTATAGACATAATTTTCTTTCTTGTAACACCATTTTATGTTGACAAATGTAAATTATAATAGTAGTGCAATGTTTGTGTATTATTACATACTGTTTGTATGCCTTAAACTAAACCTCCAATTAAAAAAAAAGTCTTAGTTAAACCTTTAAGACACTGCTCCATGGAAAAAGAGTGATTTCAAATGTGAATAAAAAGAAAGAACGGGGATATGCCAGAATAGGACCTCTCCTATAAACTTGGGTCCAATATATAATAAGAATATGGTACAATATATACCCAGCTGTTGTGGCTTATATCAATTGTCAAGACATCTGTCAACTCTACTCCCCACCAGCTTGCCAAAGTGTATCAGTCCTTCGTAATTTTTTCACAAATCAAAGTAAATATGAGTACATCAACCCCAACATACACGCTATGTGGCCGCTTCAGGTGGGACCCAGCCGGCTAAAAGTAATACCCCAACGCTACCTCAGCGCATACCGATAAGCCAGGTGCACTCGCCACATTAAGGCTGCACGCTGTCTTGCTGCACCACGAGGAAATAGGTGACGTCACCAATGACGAATACAATGTTCCATAGTCCTGAGCAGTGGCTGGCCAATAGGGGGAGGAGGTGTGTCAGAAAATGTAAACAGAAAAACTAGTCCGACAAGCCAAAAATATTCCAAACTACTTCAGTATACAAAGCTTTGATAGTGCAATATGCCAACGATCTGTCCTGCTGGTGTGTAGAAAGATGAAGAAAAAGGTTCTGACAGTCCGTTTATAAAAAACAAAATCTTTATTTTCCAGTTTAAAATGAGAACAAGTATTATACAAAGGGAGCAGGCATAATACCTAGACTGTCTTACGCGTTTTGGCGTTTGCGGTAATCATAGCCATAGGTGTCAGGACTCCTCCCAATCCTTATAAAATACACACTAAAAACCAATTGGTTAATATTAACTTAATTAGTAAAAAAATCACGCCTACTCTGTATATATTAGACCAGTATACTTCACGCTACACGAATAACTGAAAGAATGTGTTAGAAAAATAACAGGACATGCTATTGCTTATACAAATATTTACTGGTGAATAGAAAAATAGCGTAAAACGTATGTATAAATGCATACAAGATGTTTATACTGTGTTATGTAAAAGTTTATTACAAACTGTAACAATGCATCATCTCCCACCATCCCAGATATAAATTCGCATAGGACAGTGCAAATTCGGCACCCATGGCCGTGCCACATCTTTGGAGAAAGAAATCACCCTCAAAGTGGAAAAAAATGTGAGTTAGCAAAAATCTAGCTACCCTAATGATATATCTTTGAAAATCCTCAGTATATTCAGTGAGTGAAGTGAAACAGAAAAAATTCCAAAGCCCTCAAATCACTATCATGAGAAATAGATTAATACAGGGACACTGCGTCAATAGTAAGCCAAAAATAGTTCACATCCCAGTATATAATTGGTCTACACTACCTGATGCTCTATCCTCTATCTATTAACTCAGTCCATCTCTCTTACCTTTACAAATGTTTAGAACTTTATAGATTATTTGAATGGCTTTGTATATAATTATATATGTTTTGTAAAAGCATTGCATATTACATTATCCTGTTTTTTCCATATATTTTTATATTAGCTATATAGGATATTTTGTATTTTATTTCTACTTAATGTGGTGAGTCTTCTGTAAATAATGTGATATCGTGATAAGTTGGTGACTATTCATGCATTCATTGCATCTGCTTTTCTTACTGTACTCTCCATTTACAGGACAACATGATATCTGGTTCTTTGTACAGGAAAGTAGTGTTTTACGTATTAGTATATTTGCATATTCTAATATACTAGTGCACATTATACATTAATATATGATACATATGCAACGTTGAGAAACAAGCATGGGTATTAAGTACATTGTTACAGTTTTTAATAAACTTTTACATAACACAGTATAAACATCTTGTATTCATTTATACATACGTTTTACGCTATTTTTCTATTCACCAGTAAATATTTGTATAAGCAATAGCATGTCCTGTTATTATTTTTCTAACACATTCTTTCAGTTATTTGTGTAGCATGAGGTATACTGGTCTAATATATACAGAGTAGGCATGATTTTTTACTAATTCAGTTAATATTAACCAACTGGTTTATAGTGTGTGTTTTATAAGGATTGGGAGGAGTCCTGACACCTATGGCTATGATTACGGCAAACACTGAAACGCGTAAGCCAGTCTAGGTGTTATGCCTGCTCCCTTTGGATACTACTTGTTCTCATTTTAAACTGGAAAATAAAGATTTTGTTTTTTATAAACGGACTGTCCGAACCTTTTTCTTCATCTTGATTTCAAATGTGACCATGTTATGATCACTGTTACCCAAATGTTCTTTGACTTCTATGTTTGATATTATGGGGCCGATTTATCAAGGGCCGAATGGCCCCTAATGCCCCTGTTTCCGCACGAGCCTTCAGGCTCGCCGGAAACAGCAGTTATGAAGCAGCGGTATTAAGACCACTGCTCGATAACTGGACTGCTGCCTCTGAAGCTGCGGTCTGCAATCCGCCCCATCCTATACGATCGGGTTGATTGACACTAATCTGCAGGGGGAGGCATTGCACAAGCAGTTCACCAGAACTGCTTGTGCAATGTTAAATGCCGACAGCGTATGCTGTCGGCATTTAGCAATGTCTGTCGGACATGATACGCTACAGGGTATCATGTCGGACAGACAATGATAAATCGGCCCCAATATCTATATTGTTTCATAGCACTAAATCCATTATTGCTTTATTCATAATTGGCTCCTCTATTAATTGTGACAAGAATTTATCCCTGAGAACATTTAAAGGGACAGTCTACACCAGAATTTTTATTGTTTTAAAAGATAGATAATCCCTTTATTACCCAATCCTCAGTTTTGCATAACCAACACAGTTATATTAATATACTTTTAACCTCTGTGATTATCTTGTATCTAAGCCTCTGCAAACTGCCTCTTTATTTCAGTTCTTTTGACAGACTTGCAGTTTAGCCAATTAGTGCTTGCTCCCAGATAACTGTTATCTATATGATAAAACATGAACTAACACCCTCTAGTGGTGAAAAACTGTTAAAATGCATTCTGAAAAGCGGTGGCCTTCAAGGTCTAAGAAATTGGCATATGAACCTCCTAGGTTAAGCTTTCAACTAAGCATACCAAGAGAACAAAGCAAAATTGGTGATAAAAGTAAATTGGAAAATTGTTTAAAATGACATGCCCTATCTGAATCATGAAAGTTTATTTTGGCCTAGACTCTCCCTTAGCTGAATTACTTCATTTGCCCAGTTTATGTTGTGTAGTTAAAATCTCCCATAATTACAGCACTCTTGCATTAATAGTTTAGTTTCTTCCATGTCACTAATGTTGGGGGGCTTGTAGCCTGTTCCTAGTAATATTTTTTTAGGATCCCCCCCCCACTCCTTATTTCAACCCACAGGGTCTCTACATTGTCACCTGTATCATCATAAATATCTTCCCTTATTGTAAGTTTAAGGTCAGGTTTAATATACATGCAGACACTATGAAAAATATGCCAATTTTGACACAGATCTTACAGGAATTTGGAATGTTTTCAGGCTACAAAATAAATACACAGAAGACCGAAATTTACTGCTTAAATAAAAATAAAGACTATTTTCAGATTAATCCATTCAAAGAGGCAAAAGATTCATTTACTTACCTAGAAATTAAAATTTCCAAAAATATCAACGAATGGTATGATTTTAATTACCCACCTGTTTTTCTTAAAATTAAGCATGACATGGAAAAATGGGCGAAATTCAAACTATCATTAACGGGCAAAGTTAATTTAATAAAAATGCTATTATTTCCGAAACTACTGTACCTTATGCAAAATCTACCAATCATTATAAAAAGGATTTAATGGCATACAAACAAATGGTGACTCAATTTTATGGAGGGGAAAAAGAAAAGCCATTTTTCTATAAAAAAATGTTTTTTTCTAGAATGAACGGCGGATTTGCAATGCCAGACATTGAATTATATAATCTAGTATGTATCGGCAATATTGCTATGGATTGGACAGCGAGAGCAGATTACTATACAATAGCAGAGATAGATGAAGAAGTAAGTCACCCTTACTCCCCTTTAGCACTACTACATATTCCTCCTGAAAAATCTCCTATGAAAATTAAACAATTGAAAATGATACATAACGTGATAATAGTATGGAATAAAATAGCTAAACATTTAGATCCTAATATCTCATACTCACAATACTTACCCCTCATTGGTAACCCCAACTTTATACCAGCTTTAAACTCTAAAATTTTTAGTAATTGGTCGGCAAAAGGGATACAAATTGTATACCAATTGATAAAGACACAAGGATGTCTAAAGTCTTCACTACATTAAAGCAGGAATTTGGGGTAATAGTGAATTTTAAGCCTTTTTACAAGCATGCCATTATATACAGCAACTATTTGATAATAATTTGACAGAAGGAATATAGAGTACTATAGAACCGGCTTTAAAACTTTACAGTACAGGGAAGTACTCAATCTCGCTGTTATATAAGATAATAATTTCCGCAAAGGGAGAAAAAAAAACTTACAAATCCTAGCTAACAATTGGCAAATCACCCCGGAAAGAATACAGGAAAGCTTCAAGTCTATAGATGCAGCCACAATCTCTACTTCATGGAGAGAAACACACACAAAATTAATAAATAAAATATATATTACACCTGCGGTAAAGGCTAGATGGACAACAATGGGAATAACTTGCCCAAAATGTAGAAAGCTAAGAACGATTTGTACCATTATTTCTGGGGTTGTATCAAAATTAAAAAATTCTGGTACAAAATAAATAACTGGATCAATAGAATTAATTCAACTAATATTCAGCTAACTGAGTTTTTTTTATTTTTTTCTTAGACATAAAAGAATACCCTTTTAAGAATTCATGTCAATTAAATGTTATAACTATAACAGGTAGACTTTTGATTCTAAAATACTGGAAATCTGGTAAACCCCCTAGCCATAGAGAATTCAAACAAAAAATCCAAAATAAAATTATTCTGGAACAGATGGACATTTCAGTTGGTTCTGAAACTCTAATAAATATGTTTTTTTCAAAAATGGAAAAATATAATCTTAGCTTTCCCGGAGGAAAGCCAGAGACAATTAATCGCACCATTTAGAGGCACTATATATCTGGAAACAGCGATTGCAAATAATTAATTCCCAAGATAGAGAGATAAGAAATGGAGGCGGGGGTTTCTTTTTTTTTTCCCTTTTACAAAAATGGTACAAAACAAACCAACAAGGTTGACTTACTATAAAATATATGTTTTTATCACTTGCAGATATTATGTACGGTAGAATGTTAACATATAAAAGAAGTATTATGCTATTTTGATTTAAAGGGTAAAAAGGATCTGGATTATTATATTGAATATAAAATGTATTTATCTTTTTTTCCCCTCCTTTTTATTGTGTCTTTTCTCCTATTGTCAAAGGCCTTGTATGGCAGACTCGTAAATTGGCATATAATTTGTGATATGTACTCCACTGTTGGTATATAAATAAATAAATAAAATTTAAAAAAAAATATACATGCAGATTCCTCCACCCCTTTTATTACTCCTGTCCCTCCTAAATAAAGTATAGCCCTCTAAGTTAACTGCCCAGTCATGTGAATTATCCCACCAAGTTTTAGTTATACTGATAACATCATAGTGCTCTTCTGCAACTAAGAGCCTCCAGTTCTCCCATTTTACCCATCATGCTTCTTGCATTTGCATTCATACAATTAATTTTCATAGGTCTGCTGCTACTTGGTGTACTTTCTAATGTGACATTTATTAAGTGTACTCTTGTGCTTTTCTCCAAACTTTCTAATGTGACATTTCTTAAGTGTACCCTTATGATTTACCCATTCTCCTTTTACAGCTGTTTCATTCTATTGTATTTTTGTTGTTACAGCTCAATATCTCATTTTGTTCTCTTTACAATTTCTGTTTTCAGTGTTGTCAGTCTCCTCATATACTGTCAGGTGACAAAGCATTGCTAGAAGCCACCACTTGCTTGTCAGTAATAAGCAGCAGAGAGACATATGGAAACAAGCAAGATAGATCTATTCAGATGGAGAAAGTGAGCTAAAGAGACATTCTAGCAAACACCGAAAGGGGAAACGGAGTTTAACATAATTTCATAAACAAGCTTTAAAGGGAAGGGATTATTATTATTATTCTTTATTTATACAGCGCCAACAGATTCCGCAGCGCTGCCCATGGGTACAAGGATAACAGTACAGTGGAGAAACAATACGATAATACACAACATTTTACAGACAAATACAGGGGGAATTGAGGGCCCTGTTCCCGTGGGAACTTACAATCTAGATATGACTTAATGATGAATGAACCAGCCCTGCATACACTAATTGTTATAACACAGACACAAGTATAAAATATGAATTTAAAGCTGGTAAATTATGTTGTCTCCCCATGTGGAAGTTTATATAATAATTTCATCAAAAGTAATAAACCCAGTGGAGGCTCCTCCAATAGTTGCACAGCCGAACGTGAACCCCCAGCCCAAATGAAGGGGGGGGGGGAAATCTATAATTTTTCCAATAGCCCCCCTATTGGAAAAATTATATTTAATTTATAGCCCAAAAAAATTAAGAGCCAAAGTCTTTTTTATTTTTTATTTTATTATTATTATTTAACCGCACGTGCGGTTATAGCCTGATGCCTGTCATTATATTGCTCTCATTAGATTTGCATGCAGCTGCTCCCAGCCTCCCAACCCTATACTGTCTTAATCGCACAGTTCAGCTTGTGCGATAGACAGTGCGAGCAGAGAGGTGGTGCTAACGGTCATCACTACAGTCACGTGATGACTCTGCGGCTTGATGAGGCTCCTCCCACTCAACAGCACAAAATCTAATTGTGGATATAGTCATTGAGCTGAGAGGAGCTCATTTTGTAGAGTCTCAGTAACCAAGTTGAAAGTTGGTGGTGTGAGCACTGACCGTGTACTTAGACTCAGTCAGAGAAGTTAAAACAGAAGAAGTTGAGGTGTGGCTGGGCACTAGTGGGTGGTGGTAGAAGACCTTAGAGAAGTTAAAACAGAAGAAGTTGACTGTAGAGAGAGAGAGAGAGAGTAGAGGAGGGACTGGATTTAGTGAGAAAGAAAGAATAATATTGTTTGAGAGTTACTTCTTACTAAATTTTAAAGTCATCATTTTAATTAATTTTAGATGGAGAGAGAGGCTGAGCAGCAGACTGTAGACTAGTTTAAACTTTTAATTACTAGTTAACCGTTCACGGCTGTCACGGCTGCTGCCTGGCCTGCTGTAATTATAGATTATTACTAGTTAAAAGTATTTTATTTTTTAAATTATTAGCAGATTGCAGAGTTGTTCAAACAATTTAAATTAAAAAAAAACAACAAAAAACAGTTAACTGCTGCAGATAGACAGTAAACCTGTATATTTTAACTTTTTAATTCATCACCACTGACTCCTATAGCTCTTACCTACAAGTCAAATTATATATTTTATAACTGCAAAACTATTTACCTAAAAAGCTGATGCCTGCTGTAATTATACTAGTTAAAAATATTTTAGTTTAGAATTATTGGCAGATTGCAGAGATTCTCAGAGTTGTTAAAACAAATATATATATATATATATATATATATATATACACAACTGCAAAGCTACTTAGCTACAAGTTATATATTTTATAACAACCGCAAAGCTACTTACCTACAAGTTATATATTTGATAACAACCGCAAAACTACTTCCCTACTAGTTTTACTAATTGACCGTTGACGGCTGTCACGGCTGCTGCCTGCTGTAATTATACTAGTTTAAAGTATTTTAGTTTAGCATTATTAGCGGATTGCAGAGAGTCTTAGAGTTGTTAAAACAATTATATATTATAACAGCAAAGCTACTTGCCTACAAGTTATATATTTGATAACAACCGCAAAACTACTTACCTACAAGTTATATATTATAGCAGCTACAAAGCTACTTACCTAAAAGTTATTTATTTTATAACAACCGCAAAACTACAAACCTACAAGTTATATATTTGATAACAACCGCAAAACTACTTACCTACAAGTGATATATTTTAAAACAACTGCAAAGCTACTTACCTAAAAGCTATATATCTAATAACAGCAAAGGACTGTTCTTTGTGTGTAAACTAACAGTTAAGATGGCACTTAGTAAATTCAGTGTTTTTAAGCTTAAGTCTTGATAAAGGTCTAGCATAGACCGAAACGCGTCGACTGGTGAGTCTTCCTCCTTTTATTCTACTTGAGAAATTACGCTCTGCACTATTGTGTGTTTGTTTTTATTTTTAGGTGTGATTTGGGTCAGCCGGGCCCCGGATGAGACTTTGATATTTCACCATTTCCCGGTACTGCTAAGGTTGCAGGAATATGTTTATCTCTTCACAGGATTGACTTGTTTTGCTCATATTTTACAGTGGCCACTGATTTTTTTAGCTTTGGTTTTTCACTTTGGGTTTTTATTACCATCACTTTTTGGAGTGAACACTGCAATTTGGATTTAACACTATCATTTGGAGGACTATTTTTGTTTTTTGTTTATGTCTTTGTTTTCACATCTGCAACGCATTGCATATATATTTTTTCTGTTTGAATAACCACATTGGAATGTTTATTACCTGCATCAATATTTTATTTAAGTTTTAATACTTATCACTGTTACATCTATATACCACCACCTCATTATTCTTTCATCATTTTCGTTCATTGTTCACATAGAAGGATTTGGTATCCTCTAGCACATATTTAAAGCACCACTCACATATTTAGGGAGTCTACCTCATTATCAGTTACTAAGGCACATAACACCTAGAAAGGGAACCGCCATACCTAGAGATACTGGGATACCAGTCTAGATAGGTCTGTACTAGTTACCTACAAGAGAATCATCAGTGATTCTTTTATTATTTTATTGGTCAAAGAATACCTAGAGATACTGGGATACCAGTACAGATAGGTCTGTACCAGTTACCAATAGGAGAATCATCAGTGATTCTTTTATTATTTTATTGTTTAAAGAATTTTATTGCTTAAAGAATTTTAAGTTGTTTTTTATTATGTAACATGGATCCATGTCTGTAACGAATTAAAGTGTAATTTTTATTGTAAAGTGAATCGGTTTAATTAACTTTGTTCAGACCCGGCCTTTTAGGCGCTTTGGTTCCAACCCTTTTCTATTTATTTATTCTATTGGCTACTAGGAGCCAATATCCAGAGCAAGGGTCCTTTAGGCAGGCGCTTAGTGAACCATCCACTGTCATTTTTAAGCTAAAGCAATTACATTTTTCAACGTTGCCCATGAAAAGAAAAATTTAAATTAAAAGGCTCAGGCCAACACCTAGGCTTAACCTTATCCAGGTGACAAAATTTAAAACTAGAGATTTCAAAAGAGAATTCAAATCAGAGTTATATAAAAAATATCCATGGATTTGTGGCTGTGAATTATCTAACAGACTCTTTTGTTTTTATTGTCTCCTGTTTGCAAAACAAAGTGGTTATTCAAGTTGGGTGAGTTATGGTGTCACCGATTTTTATCACATTTTAACTAAAAAAATAAATAAACATCATTGCTCCCAATCACATTTAAACTCCACATTAAAGTTTAATTTGCTAGGAAGTGTTGATATTCGCCAACAACTTGACAGTACATATCGTTTGAATGTTAAAAAACATAATGAGCAAGTAACCAAAAATGGTTATGTTCTTTCCAAAATTATTAATTGTATTCCATTTTGCGTCGCATTTTAACTTGCACTTCGAGGACAAGATGAACGTGATGATTCATTAAATCCAGGCGTTTTCAGAAGTCTTATAAACTTCTCAGCAGAACTTGAATCATCTCTAAAAGAACATCTCACTAGTGCCACTGTTTTTAAAGGAACGTCAAAAGAAATTCAAAACTATTTATTAGACTGTATGCTTACTGTTTGCCAGAACCGAATAAAAAATGAAATCTCAAATGCAAGTTTTGTAGCAGTGATGGCAGGTGAAACTACTGATGTTTCATCTGCCTCCCAATTGGTTGTTGTTTTTCGTTACATTATAGGTAACGGACAACCGGTTGAGAGATTCTGGGAATTTACTAATCCAGCTGGACATGATGCAGAATCTATAGCTAGATGTATTCAAGCTACTTTGGAAAAAGTTGTAGACAAACCCGAGAAATTGATATCCCAGAGTTCTGATGGTGCAAGCGTGATGAGTGGTCAGCAGGTGTTCAGGCTATAATTAAACGTACCTACAAGAATGCACAATTTGTACATTGCTACGCACATCAGCTCAATTTGATTGTCAGCCAAGCAAGCAGTCAGAATCAACAAGTTTGAATATTTTTTTTAAACCTAAGTGACATTACTAACTTTTCAGTAACTCCCCACAAAGGATTGTTATTCTAGATGAAACTGAAGAAGGATACCTCATGGTTCAGCCACCAGGTGGAATTTCAAGAGTCGAACCATCAATACAGTGTTTGAATACAGGGAACAGTTTATTGAATGCATGGAGAAAATAGTCAACATAAAAAAAAAAATGTAGCAATAAATTCAGCAGGGGCTTTTCGGCGTATGTTGGAAGACTCTGTATTTGTGTTTTGGCTTACAGTTTTTCACAATATTATGCCACATGTAGATGTGTTATACAACCAACTTCAGAAAACACTAACAGATGCAGCACTCATTCGAAAACATGTTAACACTTTCCAGCAGACAATGGAAAAAGAAAGGAATAGAATGGACACAGTGACCATGACGATATCAGAAACAGAGGAAACATCAAGGAAAAGGAGGAGAGAAAATATTCACATTACTCAAACTGTGGCAGCAAAAGAGATATGCGATGTTATCACGAATCAAGTAAAAGATTTTCTTTTATAACTCACTACTCGGCTGTTTCTCTCATCCAAGCTAAAAAATGTGCGGATTACGAGAATTTTTTTCCAAATCAGCTTCTTGAACAAACAGCTGTTTATCCCATATTGCAGAAAGATCGCCTGAAAACTGAACTAGGAGTAATATACAGAAGACCAGATTTCAGAAATATGAATGGTGCCATTAGTCTTCTACCGTTTGTAATAGAAAATAACTTCGACACTACTTTCTCAGAGACCTACAAACTGTTGCTAATTATTTCGACTATTCCCGTGACAACTGCTGAGGCTGAGAGATGTTTTTCAACTTTAAAACGAGTTAAGACATTTCTAAGGAGCACCATGACTGAGGAAAGACTGACAACTCTAGCCATGCTCACAATTGAAAAAAAAAAAAAGATAAATGACATGCCTAAATTCAATGAAAATGTTATTGATTTATTTGCCTCAAAAAAAAGACAGGCGGATTGACTTAATTTACAAAACTTGCACTTGAGTTATCAACGTTCCGTTTTAATATTTACCTTTGAAGTAAATTAGTAAGCACTAGTGTAAAAGAATCTTCTTTTGTAGAAAGTAAAATGTTGGTGTATTTATCTTGATGTTGCCACCAATTCTATTATTATATTTATTAATAATTAATAACAATCATAAAATTATCGTCAGCAATATCTCCAATTAATACAGTGGAATGTTATCAGTACACTACAGTGAAATTTTAAATCTCTGTTGTGTACTCCAAAATAACACTTTTGAGAGATCTTTAAATTTGACAAAAATAATTATTATTAAATATCAATATTTAATCTCAAAGTAATTCCTAACTTCTGACCAGTTAATCTTTATGAAACAGAATTATTATATTTATCTAGTAAACCGAATATAACTTATGACCATGTATAGGTATATCAATTGATTAATACAATATTAATTTTTTTTTAGCATGCTATAAAAAAACTTTAGTTCAAATAATATTCAATTAAATTATCTGGTACTGGTACCTCTGTATTCTGGACACAATATAATCTATAAATCTACCTTAACTCAAAATGAATTGTCAAATATTGCAATTAAATGTTACAAGAACAACTTGTAGTTAGTCAGCGAAACTAATCAAATGCAAAAATATGGATTACTGAAGTAATAAAAAAAATAGCAAATATATCTTTAGATTATACTAAGAGTCTTAGTTCAAATTCAATAAGCCTAATGGAATTTACAGAAATATATAATTCACTATTTGGCCTAAAATAGTCTTATAGTACTTCAAATAATCAACTAGAGATTTCATTTGACGATCAATTCAACATATGCCAATTAATATCAAATTAAATAACTTCAATCTAACCACAATAATATATGCAATTTTTAAAATATATCACAGTAGTTTTAGTTTAACCAAATGAAAATTAAAATACTAAATCCTTTCCTCTTAATAATACATTTACTTAGCACTAATATAATTATTAATGGACTACACAGGTCTATGAAATATCAATTATAACTATACATTACACCTTTAAATACAGCTTCAATTTAACTCTTGCAATAAAGAATACCATTGCTATAAATTATTAAATTATAACATTATTAAAAATATAAAGACATTAAACGGCCAATACATTAATACCAGATACCAATATTTCTAAATTTCTGTCATTGGCTACTGAATATGTAGATCTCCTGACAACCAAATACCCTTTAGCTGCATTGCCTAATATCGAACACTGGGGGCAACAATAATTGAAATGTGGTTTTATTTCTCTATAAAGTGAAAGGTTCTTTAAATTCAGGAATATATATATATTTTCATAAATGTACATTCAATATACTTATTATTTCTCAGCTTTAGTTAATCATTTGGTTAATATACAGTATATGTGATTATATAATTTAACTGAGCAAGTATATCACTGGCGACTCCAGAAATCTGTATTTACGCTCATTTCTGGACATCGCTAGTTTATCAGACTTACAGCACTTAGGAAATGCCGGCGCCTTATATGTAATACCCCGATGTGTGAGGTGAAATTACGGGCGGCACGGGTTCCCACGCTTGTGCCGAAACCTGCGCCGTATATTTGATCGCACCCAGGATCTTGTTTTTATTGTCTCCTGTTTGCAAAACGGTGGTGATTCAAGTTGGGTGAGTTATGGTGTCGCTGATTTTTATCACATTTAACTCAAAAAATAAATAAACATAATTGCTCCCAATCACATTTATACTCCCCATTAGAGTTTAATTTGCTAGGAAGGGTTGATATTCGCAAACAACTTGTCAGTGCATATTGTTTGAATGTTAAAAAACACAATGAGCAAGTAACCACATAACGTTATGTTCTTTCCAAATGTATTAATTGTATTCTGCGGCGCATTTGAGCTTGCAGTTCGAGGACATGATGAACGCGATGATTCATTAAATATTAGGGGGCTTAAAAGGATTTTAATTTAATACTTTCAGTATGATATTAATAATCAGCTATAATATTAACTATTAAATATTTGAATTCAATAGATTCATATTCTGATATTACATTGCATTTAATTAGAATTCTGTAGTGATTAATTTATTATAACAATATTTATATTTGCTTATTATCCCACTTTTAATATAAATATATTCCATATTATTAACTATATGAAAATTAGACACAAGTCATTTCATATTAAATTGTATTCTATATGCTTGCATCTGAGCTAGCAAACCTTTCCAGACGTATATGTGGATTCAGACCTTCAAATATATTCTTTACCCCATCATTTGTGTATCATACAAGTGATAATTACTTACTTTCCTGAAGATTCTGAGCATATCTGAACTAAAGTACAGAATTGTGTCTGTCACCCCAGGGGGCATCCTGATCTAGGTAACATGGTTATCTTGTTTGTAGAGATCTAATCTCATTAAGCGATTAAGTAAAGAATCTTTTGAAGCTTAAACTTCAACAAATGTTCCCTTTATATTTTTTTAGATATCCTGCCTGTGAGGTGTATTTGAGCATTGTGTGTGTGTGTGTGTGTATGTATGTGTGTATATATGTGTGTGTGTGTGTGTATATATATATATATATATATATATATATATATATATATATATATATATATATATATATATATATATATATATATATATATATATATATATACACACACAGATTGTGTGTATGCAAAAGTTTAAGCACCACTGACAATTTCCATGATTTACAAAAAGCTATCAGTGTCCACTGTGAGGAAATGGAAGACCACAGGCACAGTTATTGTTAAGGCCAGTAGTGGCAGGCCAAGTAAAATATCGGAGAGGCAAAGGATGGTGAGAATGGTCAAAAACAGCCCACAGACCACCTCCAAAGACCTACAACATCATTTTGCTGCAGTTGGTGTCACTGTGTATCATTCAACAATTCAGTGCACTTTGCACAAGGAGAAACTGTATGGGAGAGTGATGTGGAAGAAGCCTTTTCTGTACACACGCCACAAACTGAGTCGCTTGAGGCATTGGGACAAGCCATCTTCATTTTGGAAGAAGGTGCTGTGGACTGATGAAACAAAGATTGAGTTATTTGGTCATAACAAGGAGCGTTATGCATGGCGACAAAAGAACACAGCGTTCCAAGACAAACACTTTGTACCCACTGTAAAATTTGGTGGATGTTCCATCATGCTGTGGGGCTGTGTGGCCGTGTGGCCAGTGCCGGTACTGAGAATCTTGTTAAAGTTGAGGGTCGCATGGATTCCACTCAATATTAGCAGATACTTAAGAATAATGTTGAGGAATCGGTCACAAAGTTGAAGTTACACCGGGGATGGATATTTCAACAAGACAACGACCAAAAACACTGCTCAAAATCTACTCTGGCATTTATGCAGAGGAACAAGTACAATGTTTTGGAATGGCCATCCCAGACCTGAGTATCATTGAAAATCTGTGGGGTGATTTAAAGCAGGCTGTCCATGCTTGGAAACCATCAAACCTAACTGAACTGGAGATGGTTTGCAAGGAGGAATGGTCCAAAATACCTTTATCCAAAATTCAGACACTCATTACAGGCTATAGGAAGCGTCTTGAGGCTAAGTGAAATATTAATCTGTGTGAGATAGGTAAGTGGTGAGGACACTGTAAAAGTATACATGACAAAGAGTAATATTGTCTGCAAATAATACAATTCAATCATCTTGGGTGTCAAAAGGGACCACAGATATCTGCGGAGAGTTCTGAAAAGCCTGGGCAAAGGGTTCCGTCCATTACTAAGGCAAATATAATAGGAGAGAGGGGGCATCCCTGCCTCGTGCCATTAGAGATTGTTATATCTGGAGAACTGAATCCTGTGCCTCTAACCTTTTGCATATGGTGAAGAATATAGGATAGCAGAAATAAACAGTGCTGAAAAAAACCGAAGCCTTCAAGACTTCCAAAAGATACTCCCATCTGACCAAAACAGAAATGTATTTTAACCTGTACGTTACGTCGTAAATGTAAATTTAATTTTCAAAATTTATGGATTATGAACCCCCATTTGAATAACCTACGAGCCGCCACTGAATAAACCTAAATCATTTACTCCTTTATACAAATATTGTTTCTATGCTTAAAGGGACACGGTACTCAACATAAATTCTCAATAAAGTGACTGTTTGTACATGCCATATGCATGCTACCTTGATAGTCTTGTGACAATCGTCTTAAATGGGATGTTGAAGTATCATATCTTCCATTTTTACATAGATTTTCATGAGATATTTCCTAGCCAGCTTTTTGCATATGTGCTGCATCACTTAAACATAATTTAACATATAGGTAACATGTCCCTTTAACATAGCAGATTTCATTTGTGCCACACATTTATACTCTGTGTACAGTGCTACAACAGAGTTGTCTAAAGTTTGCTTTAGGGCAAGATACAAACCCGTTTTTGGGATATGCCTGTCTCATGGCATGAAAACAAGGCTCCCATAAGAGCCTATGGAAGTGCGCTCTCATTAGCGTAATGCTTCCCAGCAATGTGAACACGAGCTTGCGTTGGTATTACTCAGTGGAACCCAAATATCGCTTTCACAAAATCTATATTTAGCGCTCAACTTGTAATCTGGCCCTAAATATAGTACTGATGTTATTCCCTGCATTTCTCCAGTCATGGGTGCCGCCATTTTGACATCTATTTTTCACTGCATTTCAGTGCCAAGGTGTTTGCAAATGTGTAGTGTCTCTTTCAAAAACCTGAAGTGATACTTTTGGTGGGTTAAATCTTTCATTTTCTTTTTTTCACTGGCATCACGTGGTTGTTGCATAATTCTGCACTCAAACAAATAATACCTAAGTTTATTGTCCTTTTTTTTGTGGAAACGTAAATGTTTAGTTTGTTAGTATAATTCTATCTGGAATAAGTTGTGGAATGTAAAATCCAAAACTAGACTGAATTATTCATGGATCCTGCTGTTTCTATTTTATCTTATGGTTCTCTTTCCTACCCTAAGAAAAATACTTAAACCAAAGTTTCAGCCTAAATTTTTTCTCTGTTTGAAAAATAAATAAATATATATATATATATATATATATATATATATATATATAGTAACCAGGAGTATGTTGTAAAAAGAAATCGTTGAAGCAAGCTAGGTGGTGGTTTCATTAGATTTTCTTACTGTAGGTCACTAAGTTCTTCTGTTTATATTGAATCACTTAAAAACCGCAACAAAAAAACTGAGAAGTGCAAAAGTAATACTTTTATTTTACTAAAAAAATGTTATGTTATGTTTTAACTGTCGTTTTCTTTGCTGTTTTCTGCTGCATAACGTCTTCATTATTCCAAGTCCTCTAATGGCTGCTACGCTGCTCCTTATGTTTTAATTAAAGGGACATGAAACCCAAAAAAAAATATCTTTCAGAAATCATGTAAAGCAAGCAATTTTAAACCACTTTCCTATTTACTTCTATTATTAAAGGGATATGAAACACTTTGAGATGGTAATATTAAAGGGACAGTCTACCATAGAATTGTTATTGTTTTAAAAGTTAGATAATCCCTTTATTACCCGTTCCCCAGTTTTGCATAACCAACACAGTTATATTAATATACTTTTTACCTCTGTGATTACCTTTTATCTAGGAACCCTCTTCCAGCCCCCTGATCACATGACTGTGACTGTTTATTATCTATTGTCTTAAATTTAGCATTGTTTTGTGCTAAATCTTAAATAAACCCCTGTGCCTGAACACAGTGTTATCTATATGGCCCACGTTTACTGTCTCTTTGTGTTGAAAAGAGATTTAAAAACCATGTGATAAGAGGCAGCCTACAAAGGCTTAGAAATTAGCATATGAGCCTACCTATGTTTAGTTTAAACTAAGAATACCAAGAGAAAAAAGCAAATTTGATGATAAAATTAAATTGGAAAGTTGATTAAAATGAAAAGTCCTATCTGAATAATGAAAGTTTAATTTATACTAGACTGTCCCTTTAAATGATAAACTGTGTGTGTGTGTATATGTATGTATATATATATATATATGTATATATATATATATATATATATATATATATATATATATATATATATATATTCAGTTCCTGTTAGAAATGAAAGTGCAGAAAACTGTTATATACTCAACACAGCGCTGCACAAACTAGTGACCTATTTATAACGGTTTCTAATTGGCCACAATTAGAAAGAGAAAGTAACTTAAGTTACAACATGGCAGCTCCTATATTTTTATAGACAATAATACTTTACACTTATATTGTCACTATTTAAACAACTAATGAAACTTTAAAAAAAATACATCTACAAGTTAGTGACAGACTAATCTTTTCTTGGCATGCATCATTCTATATCTAGCATTTTAGTGTTTAATCTCCCTTTAAATTTTCTTGTTTCTATCTCTCTATCTATATTCTAAATATCTCAAAGTAATAATTATTGCCATTAAAGCAGAACCAGACCCAGTGGATAAAAGTATGCATTTTTTCCTTTCCTTACAGGGAATGAATTTTATCACTGGATACCTGATTCTTGTTACAAAAGATGAAGAAAAATCCTTTTGGTTGTTAGATGCTCTTATTGGACACATTTTGCCTGGTATGTTGAACATTCTTTTAAATTTTATTCCGTTTAGAATTGACAGTCAAATTAATTGTTTTCTATTAAAGGGACATGAAACCCCAATGTATGTGTCTTTAATTTGAGTATACAATTTTAAGCAACTTTCCAATTTACTTCTATTATGACATTTGCTTTATTTTCTTATTATCCTTTGTTAAAGTAGCAGGAAGGCACTGCTGGGGTTAACTGATCACATTAGGTGAGCCAATGACAGAGGCATACATGTGCACTGACCAATTGGAAGCTAGCTCCTAGTAGTGTATTGCATCTCCTGAGCCTAGCTCCTACATTATGCTTTTAAAACAATATACTAAGAAAATGAAGCAAATTTAAATAATAAAAGTAAATGGGGAAATTTTTTAAAATGTCATGCGCTATCTGAATTATGAAGGTTTAAATTTGACTTTACTTTCCCTTTTACTTTTGAGATTATGTTGGAAAAGGGCTCCTTTACCTTATTTGTACCATAATCTATACTTATCCACATATTATCATTTCCTTGATATGTTTTTAGAATGATTCTTCCTCTCCATCTTTTTAAAATGTCAGTACCAACATGTGAGCATTGTTAATAAGTGGGCATGTTTGTACCCAACTAATTTATTGTTACTGAGGTTAATTCACTCGTATGGCTGTTACCCTCGAGTCTGCTCTTGGGCATCTAAATAAAATTGTTTTTCAATTCATTCCCTTATGTGAAACCAAGCAGTGATAAAGTCAGTACATTCATTATCTGCTGAGACTCACTGACAAAATATTATGATTATCATAATTACCACTGCCACTTATCCATACTGAACATTTCCCTGATTCTACCAGCTCCTAAAGGGGCATATTACACATATGCTAAATCATTTAAAAAGGATGCACCCTCTCTATAAAAGTGACTTAAAATGTCACATGAACATCTTTCTGCAAAAAAAGGAAGATATGTTGCCTTAAAAATCATGTCCTTGGGGGCGTGTCTAAGCTGCAGCCATGGTTGGACGCTTTTTTCAGAAGCTCTTATGATAATCTCCATAACTCATCGATTATCTATGCAACACCAGCTCATCTTCCTAAAAGACTTTCAAACATTTGCTGAGGAAT
The DNA here is from genome assembly GCF_027579735.1 of Bombina bombina. Lineage (NCBI taxonomy): Eukaryota > Metazoa > Chordata > Amphibia > Anura > Bombinatoridae > Bombina > Bombina bombina. Next base: position 816,231,494 of record NC_069501.1, read on the forward strand.
GGAATATATGTAAGATACTACAAATAAAGCAGTAAGTCTAACCCTAGGAGACATACACCGACCGGGACTGCTTCTAACGGCCTAGTTCGTTGTACCATCATCCTTACCCCCCCCCCGGCCTGATATCTGCCGGGTGACAGCCGTGATACTAAAGACCAGTGATGGAGGAGTTTTTTACCCGCGTAGCCACCTTGCTAGAGGAATTAGGTCGCAAAACTGAAAGAAGACTTCATGATCCCCTGACCTTGTATGAACATACGCACATCCCAAGATGGCGCCAGCCTACCCTCAGTAATACATAATACTAAACCTTTGGGGCCGATTGCCGACCTCCTCATCGCACAGCACCCCTTATTGTACCAGGCGGAGATACTCGGAGAGGTTGCTGTTTATCCCACAGCTAACGAGATAGACGATGAAGTCATTCCACCCTTTGCAGGCGACTCACCATACCTCCCTCAAGATAACCCGCCGCAGAAAAGTCCTACGCCGTCTATCAGAATTAAGCACCAACAACGTCCTCTCCCTCCTACCCAGGATCCCCAGGCTGAACCGAAGTCTGCCTCCTTATCATTGGGCACGTTCTGGAGAAATGAGGCTAGCTCTTATGGGCGAGTATGGAGAACTTCCTACATCCCTCATAAGAAACACACGGCACCGGAGTGTAGAGTGTGGAGGATCCGGCTGCTGCCCTTTAGTGCTCTGAGGGATCTACAAGAACTGTGGCAGTTGTGCTCTGACCCTATTACACCTGGGGATCCAGATAAGTACTGTTACTTACAGGTGAACTGTCGGTCAGGAGTTGGTTAGAGTAGACCTCTCTGCGATTCAGTGGACTTCCATTGTACCATATAAGACACCAAGCTCCAGCATATACTTGTTCACATTTTTTTATGCTTTAAGCCGACCCCTAGTAATGGATAATCTAATCTGAGTTCTATTAGTGGTTAAAGATGTTGTGCAGTATATAATCTATAAAATTGTTGTACAAGCTGAATCTAAGTCACTGGCCTTAGACTATATTTTACCTGCTATTTCAACAATATTCCCTCTACTGGTTGTTTATTTACTAGATGATCCTACCTAATCTATCTGAACCTACATTTAACTTATAGCTCTCATATTCATTTAGTGAAGTTGTCCATATACAGAGCTGCTTATTAGCTTTATTGGACTATCATTAGTGGTAAGACATGTAGGTACACTAGCTAGTATAACAATGTATTTAGGGCCAACATATACTCATAAGCTTATCAGCCCTAACATAACCACTTCCGCTGGAGGCATACTCATCCTCAGTCATGTTAGGTCAGTAATATATTCAGTAAGACCAGCAGGGAGGTCTAACCCCCTCCCCCCCAAACCTCTACACCACACAACCCAGTTGCCTAAGAGAAGGATTATTATAGCCCCTGACATTATGAGCCTCTTCACAATTATGAACGGTAGCCCATCTCTTACCCTCCAATAGATAGAATTTATTCATTACATTGCACAGCCCTTTAAAATAGCGGACACTAGAGCCCTTAATTGTGCTCACCTTACCACAGGGTATTTTGATATAGGCATTCAAACTGACAGGTGACTTAAAGTGGCCAGATCTCATAAATCTACAATTCTCCCCCTCGTTAAGGTATAATCAGTTACCCGTCTATCTTACACCACATCCCCTCTCAGATAATGTATCTATATAAACAGAAATTCTACTTTATCAATACTTACTAAACTCCTCCAGCACTATTTAAACATCATATAGAATCAGGCTGTATCTAATTTTTCTCACATGAGCGGCTCTTGCCCGCTGTTTTCTTTCTTTCCTTCTATTTTTCCAACTCGTCTCCGACATCCCTCTACTCCACTCCCAGATGGTCCTACCCTGAGGGACAGATTTGCTAATAGGGCTTACAATTTTTCTTTTCTAATATAAGTAACCGCTGCTCTTAGAAATTTTAGCTTTTTACTATCCCACTATCCTCCACATATACATATTATCCTCCTCTACTCCCTGTATAACTACTAACCCTATTTAGGTAATTTATTCCTAATTTACGATAAGTATATAATTTACTACATGCCCTGTGGACCTTAAGTACACAGTACATCTACCTATTGGTTCTGGAATATAGGAGTTCTCCTGCTCCCTTACTTGATGGGAGATAGTGGGGGTCCCCTTTTAATTAACACTTGAGTGCAAGTCATAGACTCCTTATGTTATTTACTTTAGCAGCGGATATACGACTCCTATAAGTAGCCTAAGAGTGATTACATACTTTATTTAAGACCCTCCCTTATACCCTATTATTTCATTTATATTTTGGGGTGCACAAATGCTCCGGTCCTGTGTAGGAGACTACATAATCCCATCTAAAATGAGGTTTCTTACTATTATGTCCTTTTACATATCTAATGTCGAAGATACTTGATTATTTGCCGACATTTTATGAGTGTTATAGTCAAAGTTATGTTTTTGAAGTACTTGTGTTCTTTTATTTTTTCTCGAGTATGTTGTTTATTGTTCAAGCCAAAAACCTCAATAAAAAGTATGTAAAGATAAAAATCATGTCCTATTATTTGCAAGGGATTGTGCTGTAAAAACAAAAGAACACAGAGCGCGACCCCTCTGAACGGAAAACAGTTTAATAAGATACACAGCAATAAAATAGACAAGTGCGGGCACAAACGTACATAACATAAAAAAATGCAGGCATAAAATATCACCACTCGGCAGTAGCACAGCTGGGCACAGATGAATGTCCGTCTCACTTTATCACACCGGGTCTTTCAACCGGCAGTCTTTCAATCGACTGTTGGAGATGTCTGCTATGGTATATCCGACAAACGATCCAAGCCGGAAGTCCAAAGGGTGACCGGAAATCGATCACGGCAGAGGTAACTTCACAGAATCCTGACAGTTGTAAGCTACTGCGATGTAGCTCAGTATTTCTTGGTGCACAGAACTCAAGGGATTGTGCTGGTACAGACACTTTTTCCTCTTCAGTTCAAGGAAACTTACTATAAAAAAATCTCAGTATCATAAGATTATAGTGAAATCACACAAATTAGTAATATGTGTTTTTGTTACAAAGCAGATGAGAGTAAAAAAAGAGAAGCTAAATGGTAGTCACAGGGCAGTTACTCTGGTGAGTTAAAGGGACAGTATACTATAAAATAGTTTCCTTTAATGTGTTTCTAAAATGTATAAGATTTGTTTTTAAGGTTTATTTGTGTACATCAAATAGCTGATTTTTGTTTTGAGGTTAGAACCTAATACAATGGGTTGAGCTTGTAGGTATAATCAGATCTCATTACTTTATCACATTGTGTACATATACCTGCTTCTTGAGCTTTTATCTGTTTGTAAACCAATCGCCAATACTCGGAGAGAACAATGGAAAATTAACATTTTATTACCTTATCTCTTCTATACCCCACTGGGAGTGTAATTTCATCTGCTAGGTGTGTTTACACAGCTTGGCCTTAAAGGGACAGTCTAGTCCAAAACAAACTTTCATGATTCAGATAGGGCATGTAATATTTAACAATTTTCCAATTTACTTTTATCACCAATTTTGCTTTGTTCTCTTGGTATTCTTAGTTGAAATCTTAACCTAGGAGGTTCATATGCTAATTTCTTAGACCTTGAAGGCCGCCTCTTAAGAATTCATTTTAACAGGTTTTTCACCACTAGAGGGTGTTAGTTCATGTTTTTCATATAGATAACACTGTGATCATGCACGTGAAGTTACCTGGGAGCTATCACTGATTGGCTAAACTGCAAGTCTGTCAAAAGAACTGAAATAAAGGGGCAGTTTGCAGAGCCTTAGATGCAAGATAATCACAGAGGTAAAAAATATATAAATATAACTGTTGGTTATGCAAAACTGGGGAATGGGTAAAAAAGGGATTATCTATCTTTTAAAACAATAACAATTCTGGTGTAGACTGTCCCTTTAAGGCCCAAAACTTTCAGGATAGGTGGGGATACCACAGGCTAAATCAACTATTTCAAATGCAAATACTTGTAAACAATTTAATATACTCTCGAACAGGCAAAGTGGATCATTGGGAACAAATTAAAAGGGAGACATTTTTTGAGTAAACTGTCCCTTTTAATCTTAGTTTTAAATAAAAAAAAACACATGTATGTGTGTGTGTACATTATATAGATCGATCGATCGATCCAAGGTATATAGTATATGCACTCTTACCAGCCAAATTCAACTTGCCAGGGTGCTCTAATCAGGTATATAGAATATGCAAAAAAATTAAACACTCTCTGGACTTCGGACATCAGTGACAAACCAAATATTTATTGTGACGTTTCGGGACAACAAGCATCCCTTCCTCTGAGAGGAAGGGAAGCTTGTTGTCCCGAAACGTCACAATAAATATTTGGTTTGTCACTGATGTCCGAACCAGAGAGTGCTTACTTTTTTTCTATCTATCTATCTATCTATCTATCTATCTATCTATCTATCTATCTATCTATCTATCTATCTATATATATCAGGATGTGCACTCTCTCACCTTCCAATCATCTACCAGGGTGCTAATGGTATATACAATAGCAACAATAAAACTTGCACTCACTGGATATTTTGAAAAATCTAATTTACTGTGACAAATGTTGTAAACAAATCATGTAAAGTCACCTACAATATACCAGTGAAACTTTTTTTTTTTTAGTAAGTTTTTATATTGGAATCTACCCCATTGTTATCTGTAGTGTGTATGCTTAGCTGATAAGGTTTTTTTATTGTCTCAGTAATTTTAAAATAGTTGTCTATAAAGAAAATATTGTTCTAAGAATGTTTCAGGGTCAATTTCTTGCTTGGTATTTTGTTTCTGTAACTTTTTTGTTTCTGCCAAGTTACAAAAAGGAAAATACAATGTACTGTCTAGGACATAAATAAGTTATCCTGTAGTGTCATCTTCCAAGGTTTGTTAAATCAGACATTTAAATGAACACTGTGCTGAAAAAATAAAAAATTATATATATATATATATATATATATATATATATATATACATGTGCGTATCATACATAGTAGATTAACAATCTGTGTATATTAACAGGAGGCTAAAATCCTTCATATTTCCCTGAGAGCAAAATTATAAAATGTTTATAGTTATTTGTCACATGATCTAAAGCTCTCCGCTCAGATGAGATGATATAAAATGATCCTACAGCACTGCGTCGCGAGATTCTACAAAGGAAAATTTTCCTATATTTCTCTGTGGTGTTCCCTGCATTTCTGTATGGGAAGGAGAGACAAGCCCAGTGCAATATAGCAATGCATGATGACATGACAGTTCTGCTACATTTCCATTTTGTGCTTTGCATTTTATATTACTTTGCACTCTAGATTTTGTCCTTTTAAAGGGACAGTAAACTTAAAAAATAATGTTACATAATTCTGCACATAGTGGAGAATTATGTAACATTATCTTAGCAACAGCTTTAAAAATCAAAAGATTTTAGAGATTTTAGCCCCCAATGTTAAACTTACCTAATTTCCTCTCCAGGCTCTTCTGATCAGGTCTTAGCGGTTCACGAACTAAATGTAGCTCGCTACCAGAGTGAGAGCGAGCTACATTTAGTTTAATAGCGTGATCAGGCACTCTGTGATTAGCAGCGCAACCCCAAAACGTGTGGAATTATGTAACATTATTTTTTTAAGTTTAATGTTACTTTAAGTTTTATTGCATTTAAACTGTTTTTTTATCATAGTACATATAGATTATGTATACAGCATTGTATTTAGGATTGTGATTTTTTTTACAAATTATGATTTGCTTTGTTCTCTTTAGTATCCTGTTGGGGAAAAACAAAACTTGTTGGGCTCATGGGCAATAGTTCACTGCTGTGAGCCAGCCGTTGATTGGGGGCTGCACATTTATGCTTCTTGTCAATAGCTCACCAGATGGGTTCAACTAGCTCCCAGTTGTGCATTGCTGCACCTTCAGCAAAAGATACCAAGAGAATGAAGTAAAGTTGATAATATAAGTAAATTGGAAAGCTGTTTAAAATTGCATTTTGTATCTGAATTATGAAATATAAATGTTGGGTTTCATGTCCCTTAAAGGAGAAAAAATGTGTTGCTATTGAAACTAAGAAGAAATGCATGTTTTGATGTTTGTGCACAAATCATCTCTATGGATAGATTGATTGCTGCTAGGCCAAGAGCCAGCACTGACTTTCTGAACAGGCCTGGTATGTGAATGTGCACTCATACTGCTTTCAGTTTTGACCATTAAGCCCCCTTAAAGTGAATGTCAACTTTAATAAATTAAAGGCCAGTGTCAAATAATAATCTTAAAAACAGGGGCACTTTTGTCATACATATGCTAAAGTAAAGTGGGCGGATGATCGGCGTTATGCTTACCATAAAACAAAGGTAAGGTGTTGGTTTTTTTTTTTTTTGTTTGTTTTCTTATTTAAATTTTATTGAAGAGCTTCAGTATTACAGAAATACAAATTTTACGTCCCAGTAACGGGTTCAATATTACTACAATTCAGTAATACAAGTTTTTGATAGTACAATCTTTACAGAGTTGATACATAACTTATCTAGTACAATCATATCTGTTCCATCGCATATGAATTCAAACCTGTAAGACATATTTAGAGAGAGAGAGACAGAGAGAAAAAATAATATATATATATATATACTGTATATATTAGCTTCCCACTATGAAAATGAGAGGATTCACTTTAACTAATTATAATGTGGCAGGAAGGAAATAATAGAGTTTGTATCAAGTTATATTATATATTGGAAAACAGCTGTTGGTAACACACATGTGTTCAACTCTAGGGGGCGCGTGTAAGAATATATAAAAAAATAAGTTGTAAAATATATAAACAAAATAATGCAAAATATTAGTAGTAGATCAAAAACATACAATGGTATACCCCTAAATCATAAAAAGAAATATAATTAATGGAAACAAAGTTCTATCTGAGTCCAAATAGAAACCAACACTATGGTCACCGGAATTTTTTTTGGGTTAGATCCAGATGGGGTGGAGAAAAATCAGAAATCATGTGTCAGGGCTGCTCCTCTTCAGGTATAAACAAAAACCTGAATGAAAAATCTGTGAAGAAAAAATCACAAGACAGAGGGCGCCTCCTAGTGTGATATTGTGGTTTCAAGGGGAGACTTTTATACAGATGTCTTGAATAGGAATGATACTCACAAAATTGGCAGCACCCTCTTGTGCTGAGTCAGGCCTTCTGGGAACTCTGTGTCCCAGCTCACTGCTCCCAGATCAAAGAATACTAGCTCAGGTTTCCAGGTGTTGGTTCCTAAACCCTTGGTTTTTAGATTTGAATTTTTAATACATTTTATATTGTATCAACTGGTAGCCTGAGCTAGTATTCTTTTATCTGGATCTGACCCCGGGAGCATTGATCCACTGATCCCCTTTCTGGGAGTAGTGAGCTGGGACACTGAGAGATCCCAGCAGGTCTGACTCAGCACAAGTGGGTGCTGCCACTCTTGTGAGTATAACTCTTATCCAAGACACTTATATCCTCCTTTGCAACCACAGTATTACACTAGGAAAAGGTTTTTTTCTGATTGTCCCTAGCAGACCCCTCATCTTGGATTGAGATTTTCTGGCCTGGGAGCAGTGAGCTGGGACACAGAGTTCCCAGAAGGCCTGACTCGGCACAAGAGGGTGCTGCCAATTTTGTGAGTATCATTCCTATTCAAGACATCTGTATAAGTCTCCCTTTGAAACCACAATATCACACTAGGAGGCGCCCTCTGTCTTTTTTGATTTTTTTCTTCACAGATTTTCCACATAGTCATGAAGTACAGTTTTATAATGTAATGTATGCAGTGATCTGCTATTGGATCAAATAAAATTTAATAAAGAGTGTGGCTTTTCTCTATCTCGTGATTAAACCCTGCTGACTGGGTATGGGTCCTATACCCATCAGCAGGTGGATCGCATAAAAAAATGATCTGTTTAAAAGAGAGAGAGTGAAAAAAATAACTCTGCAAAATTAAGAAAAGGTTGAGTGTGCAAGTTCGTATGTTACATATGATACACATATGATACACAGCCACCATCTAAATAATAAGTTAGAGCTATATACATGAAAATAGTAGGCATATTATACATTTTACTTGTCTCTATTAGCATAATTAGTGATCAAATCATAGAAAAGTACCCTCATGACGATATTATTCAAAACCCAAAGGAGTCAGGACTCTTAAGTGGTAGGTATTTCAGGACTAAAGGTAGCCTATATATCCAAGTATCCTAATCTGAGAGTAGCTTCAGAGACCCGGTCGTTACTGGGTTGGCCACATAAGTGCTTACTCTAAAGTCAAGAGAGGCAGAGAACTTGACGTATGGAATCGCCAGGGAATAGGACAATGAGTGATTAGTAAAAGATTATAAATGTATGCTTATATTCTGGCGATGACCAAGTGGATGGTACACTCTGCATTCAGGCGTGCATGTAGAGGTAATCATATTTAACTTTCACATCAATTTCTACACTTGGTAGATCCATATTGTATCACCTATTCTAATGCGCCGTTAATGTTGTAATATAAAAATAACCATGGGGATAAGCCACAACAAGGACACATGACTGAATATCTAGATAAGGGAATATATAAACATACAGACTATCCAATGTTATAGCCCCTTAAGTATGTTAGTATAGAGATACAGCACAATATGCAACATTTCCATTGGATGTCACTTAGAGTCAAAATGTGATAGGTATAAGATGTAAAATAAAAGCACATCCACAAAGATAACCTGACATCCTTCTATAACAGGGAGCTAATCAAGAGGTCTAGCTGTGTGGTATAACATTAATAAAGATTCCTAGGTATAATAAGAATTGAGTTGAGGCAATCAGATAATATATATGCCTATTGAAACCCTCCAAAAAGTTAAAAATGTAAATTATTAAGGCAACAAGCAACAGATTGATATAATAACAATTTTTAAAGTAAGAAAAGGTGAAAGGTCTACTCAAGGTTCTACTTAAATATTTTACCAAATCAAAATAAAGTAGTATCATCACACAAGTCTTAAGTTAGTCGACCTCCATTATTCAAGTTAAAACAGGCTATCATGTTAAAACAGGATAAAAGTCTTGTGTGAGGAGCAGGAGAAGAGGTCATCAACCCACACCAAATCTTGGAAACATCTCACCAGAAGCCACCATCTGATTCGTACTTGAGATTAGCATAGCCGCTGTAAGATCATCCTTCTGATAATATAAATAGCATAGGTCCTGCTCCTGGGGTTTAGTCACATTCTCCACAGCACTGGTACTGCGAAGCACAGGGAGAACTTTGAAGACATGGCAGTTATCTGTGGTTGTTATGCGCGCTGTGTCCAAAGTTAGGTTTGGTAGTGAGCTATGATCTCTCATGGGACATGTCGGCCCGTTAGGCAACCGTAATACAGGGTTCATAGCAGGACTACCCTTTACTTCTTTTATCTATAGGTTTGCATGTATCGCAGCTTAGCCTCTCTCTACAGTGATGGGTAGTAGCGTCCACTTGTTGGAGGGAGCCAAAATGGCGACACGAAGTCCAAGAAGCTGCTGTATCAATGTAGTTGCCCTGCTAAATAGTAGTGTCAGTATTTGTCAGATTAAAAGTGATATGCGGATCAGCCGCTCCTGCAGGCTTGTCATCTCCTGCGCTGTGTCTTAAAAACACTCACGCAGTGCCAGCGCTAGGTTGGAGAAGTGATCGTGAAGGAGCTGTGCCACAGCCAACCCCCAGTCGTCCAAGGCCTCCATCATGGCTATACTTCTGACACACTCACAGAGCTAGGAATGTCCACTCGAGAGCTCCCAAGAACTCCAGTATTTCTATGTGTATGTGTATATATATATGTATGTATATGTATATATATATATATATATATATATATATATATATATATATATATATATATATATATATATATATATATATATATATATATATATATATAAATTTAATAAATACAAATAAACATTATTTTCCTCTTAAACGGGGAGAGTCCACAGCTGCATTCATTACTTTTGGGAATTCAGAATCTGGCCACCAGGAGGCGGCAAAGACACCCCAGGCATAGGCTTAAATACCTCCCCCTTCTTCCCTCATCCTCCAGTCATTCCTTGCTTTTCGTCACAGGAGGTTGGCAGAGTGTCGGAAGATTAAAGATATTCTCTTATGGAGGGTAGTACTCTTCGGAATAGGAATGGAGTTTTAAGTAGTCCTGTCAGCCTCTCAGTGAAAGCTTGGATTAAAGTTAGAGTCCGGAGATGCAGGGAGAGTCTTTCTGCGAAACCATCCCGACTCATATTAAAAGCTCTTTAGCAATCGGCGTTGACAAGGTTGGATTCCTGCTTTGTAAGTCCATGTCAGAAGCGAAGCTACTATCTCTCACACTTGAAAGGCTGTGTTCCTGTTCCACGGCGTAGATTCCGGTAAGATTGTTTCATTTTACTTAAGATGTATAAAGTAAAATGAAGAAGTCAGTGTCTCAGTGGGACTCCTTTATCTTATGGAATCGATGGTTAATATCTCCTGAGGGGGGTTATTGAACAGGGGGGACTTTAATCATGTTTGTTATGTGATTCTGTCTGCTAATGTGTAGTGATATTTGGGCTCGTGGCTATATCAGAACATAACGGCCTTTTTTGTCAGGCTGCGCAGTCCTTGTGGCTTTGGGGTGTTTTTAGTTGGCCTGCACGGTGTACCTTGTGACCGGGCATTGTCACGTTTCTAGTCACCATTTCCGTAATCTTGGCCGCGTGGCGACAGAGAGAGTCTGTTTAGCTAGTTGTCTGGGTCATAGGAGGTGGTGAGTGCCCCAGCAATTGGAGGTGTAAGGTGTCGTTTTATTTTTTCTTTTCTATCCATAATTTCTAATCTAGTTATGGATTTTTTTGGGAGACGGATGTCTCTGATTCAGATTCTATATCTTGCGAAGAGTATGAAATGGCCCGGGTAATTCATGCCCATCAATTATATTCCGCATGCTGCTTTAGAGTGCTCTTTTCTCACGATCCAGGGAACTTAGAGTCCACTGAGCCATCCGCCCCTGGGGGCCCCATATCCCGTGTGGCGAGTACCCTAGAACCTTCTTTGGCTACGCAAGCAGGTGTCCCTAATGCCGTTACACCTCCGGAAGGCGGCTTGTTTCCTCCAGAGGTTACGGCACAGTTCCGTATGGCCATTTCTTTGGCATTGGCGCATTTACATCTTCCAGGGAGGGAGATGTTAGTGAGATTCTGTCTATGTAGAGTGAACCAGGGCTCGTCAGGCAAGGGATCGTCTAGGTCAGATCAGCCCTCTGCGGAAGCAGTTGCCTCTGAAGCTTCAGGGGCTCAATCCTCGGGGTCGTCAGTTCCCCGGCGGAGGTAAGTCTTGCTTTTTCGTTATAGACTGGCGTGCTTTTGTGTCCTCCTGCGGCATGTTTTGGCAGTGCTGGAGGATCCCAACCCGGAGGGGTTGAGGGGTCCTTGGTCCTCCGCTCTGGACAGCAAGCTGGGTTAGACTTGAAGGGATGAAGTTAATCTCCTTGTTGTCTCCGATTTATCTTTTTCTTTGGGGTACCTTATTCCAGTTCTGAGCTTCGGGAGTATGGGATTTCTGACGGGCTGGCCCTGTCAGTGTAACCATTTTTATTGGGCGTTCACCTGTGAGTGCTGCCCTCCTTTTTCATTGATCCGGTTAGGATGTATTTTTTTTTTTCTGCAAGCAAATGTTTGTTATACTTCCCAGTTAGGAACATTTCTCCTCTGGAATTTGAAACTAGCGATTTTGTGGTCGCTTGGACACTTCTGCTGAAGTTGTATGTTATTTACATAGTCTTGTGTTTTATCGATACATTCTAGGGTTTTGAAATTTCTGTGACCTGGTTCAGTTCCGGAATGCCCTCTGTAGCTGCCTCGTCCTGGTCGGGCGCTGGTTTCTGTTCCTTAAGGGTCAATACCATCCACGTTGTGCTGGGATATCTGGTGGACCTGGTTGGGTGATGAGTTTTCTCTCAGATGAGAGGCTTATTATGCTTGGGTTCCTCCTTCAGCACAATATATTCTCTGTGAATAGGGATTGCCAGGGAGAGGAACTCCATGAGAGTTTAATTTATTCTTTTAAGACTCTGCCCTTGACGGCAGAGGAGGCCTTTTCCTTTATGATGTCAGACTGGTTCTCGTTGCTTCTTTTTGTGTGGGGCATCAAGGGGTTTTAGTCCTCTTGGTCCTATTCCTGTTTGTTGGGCCTGGACGGATCCTGCTAAGAAGCACTCTGAAGGTCTTTTGACCTCAGAGCTAGTTCTCTCCACTTCCATTTGGGCTGGAGTCTTAGACGTCTCCTTAAATTGGAGTACCAGGTTGGGGGGGGGGGGGGGGGTTATCCCTCCTATGGTATTGCTTTTATTGATCTACTCTTTTTGAGATTCTTGACCTCGGTACCTCTTCCATAAGGAGCAAGGTGTCTTAGACTTCCTCCTTCCCTTGCCGGTGGATGGTTGGTTGGTCATCGGTTTTGGAGGATTGGTCACTTTATGTCCGCCTTTCTTCTTCATACTGCTTCTCATCTGTTCCCATGTTTTTTGAGACTATAGAGAATGCGTTGATCTCTTTGGTGGTCCTGAAGCTACCCTTTCTTACATCATATCAGTTGATATGCTGGTTTTGGGATATCGATATTCGTCATCCTGTTGTCCCTTGATCCTGGGGGGTTACCGGGGGATGGACCCAGATGGATTGTTTCTGATTTTTGCAGCCTCTATTGTAGAGGTGTGCTTTTTATTGGCAGCTTCTTGGCTTTCGGTCTGGAGGGTATTGTCTCTTGAATTTTGGAAAAGTATCTTTTCTGTCTCTGGGATGCTTAGTGAACGTTCAGTGCCCTAGGGCTTTTGGATGGGCTGTGCTTGCATCTTCTAGGGTTCTCCGTATGAGGTATTCCTCTGGTTCCTCAGGGGTTCCTAGTCTGTGACCGGCTCAGTTTTCCTGGTGCCCAGTTGTTGGGTCTTGGCTAGGATATCTGGCCGGACCTCCTAGTTGGATCCCGAATGATTCAGCCCTTAAGGTTGAGTCATCCGCTTGCTCCTTCGGGCGGAGATTTGAGTAGGGCTTGATGGCTTGTTAGCTGCCTAGCAAGCAGATTGATTGATCTCTTATTCAGCCATTCCACTTTATAGGTGGGCTCGCTGGCTGTCTGTTTGGCTCCTGGACAGGCTGGTACAGCTGGAGGGGGGGCCCTTTCAGTCGGTTTTGTTTCAGCCGTCTGTTCAATGACATATGCTCCATACCTGTGGGTGGGGGAGCAGGTGTTTTTTTTTTTTTTTTAAATTTCCCTCCTCTTAGGGGGAGCGGGATATACCATGGTGTCAGCCTAATGCTCGGAGGGGGGTCCCTCGACCTTGTGGTACAGTCATGTTGAGGCAGATTCTGGTATTGTGTTTACACTGTTGTGTCAGTGTGTGGTCTCCTTTTGTCTGGGAGTTCACCTTCCTGTAGGGAAGGAATCTGGGTCTGGGTTCTAAAACCCAAGATCGTACTATGTTCTGTTCCTGCTTGGCGGTTTAGCATGCCAAGCTTGTCACATATGGTCAGGATTTTCCTACCCTTTGTTATCGTTTAGTCCTCTTGAGTTCTGGGTAAAACGGGGATTTATTGATTTCCTTCTCTTCTGACATGCCATGCGTTTTTCGTGCTGGGCCTTTGTCTCGAGGAAGTAGCCCATGTAACCTAATGGTGGGTTTTTGGGGCTTTGCAACTTGAGTTGTTGGTTCGAATCCAGCTGCGGGCTGGTTTTACATTTTTCGGCCTGAGGCCTATGGATCGGTTGAGTTTTGACCATGTTCTTCTCCAGATCTTGTGATCTCTCTCGAGGTGGAGATTAGCGAAGTTTTTATTAAACATGTTTCTCTTGTAAGGTGTATCCAGTCCACGGATCATCCATTACTTGTGGGATATTCTCCTTCCCAACAGGAAGTTGCAAGAGGACACCCACAGCAGATCCGCTATATAGCTCCTCCCCTAACTGCCATATCCAGTCATTCTCTTGCAACTCTCAACAAAGATGGAGGTAGTAAGAGGAAAGTGGTGAAATATAGTTAGTTTTTGTCTTCAATCAAAAGTTTATTATTTTTAAATGGTACCGGAGTTGTACTATTTTATCTCAGGCAGCATTTAGAAGAAGAATCTGCCTGCGTTTTCTATGATCTTAGCAGAAGTAACTAAGATCCATTGCTGTTCTCACATATGTCTGAGGAGTGAGGTAACTTCAGAGGGAGAATGACGTGCAGGTTATCCTGCAATGAGGTATGTGCAGTTTTAAGTTTTTCTAGGGATGGAATTGCTAGAAAATGCTGCTGATACCGGATTAATGTATGTTAAGCCTAAATACAGTGATTTAATAGCGACTAGTATCAGGCTTACTATTAGAGATATATACTCTTATAAATGTGCAATATAAAACGTTTGCTGGCATGTTTAATCGTTTTTATATATGCTTTGATGATAAAACTTATTGGGGCCTAGTTTTTTCCACATGGCTGGCTTGATTTTTGCCTAGAAACAGTTTCCTGAGGCTTTCCACTGTTGTAGTATGAGTGGGAGGGGCCTATTTTAGCGCTTTTTTGCGCAGTTAAAATTACAGACAAATGACATTAAGCTTCCCTCAGCAGTCCCCTGCATGCTATAGGACATCTCTGAAGGGCTCTAAAGGCTTCAAAAGTCGTTTATTGAGGAAGGTAGGGCCACATCTGAGCTGTGGCAGTTGTTGTGACTGTTTAAAAAACGTTTAATTTGTTTTTTTTATTATTAGGGGTTAATCATCCATTTGCAAGTGGGTGCAATGCTCTGCTAACCTATTACATACACTGTAAAAATTTCGTTTGTATTACTGCTTTTTTTCACTGTTTTTTCAAATTTTGACAAAATTTGTTTCTCTTAAAGGCACAGTACCGTTTTTTTAGATTTGCTTGTTAACTTGATTTAAAGTGTTTTCCAAGCTTGCTAGTCTCATTGCTAGTCTGTATAAACATGTCTGACATAGAGGAAACTCCTTATTCATTATGTTTAAAAGCCATGGTGGAACCCCATATGAGAATGTGTACTAAATGTATTGATTTCACTTTAAACAATAAAGATCAGCTTTTATCTTTAAAAAAATTATCACCAGAGGATTCTGACCTGGGGGAAGTTATGCCGACTAACTCTCCCCACGTGTCAGACCCTTTGACTCCCGCTCAAGGGACTCACGCTCAAATGGCGCCAAGTACATCAAGGACGCCCATAGCGATTACTTTACAAGACATGGCCGCAGTCATGGATAATACACTGTCAGCGGTATTAGCCAGACTACCTGAATTTAGAGGAAAGCGTGATAGCTCTGGTGTTAGGCGTAATACAGAGCATACAGACGCTTTAAGAGCCATGTCTGATACTGCCTCACAATATGCAGAAGCTGAGGAAGGAGAGCTTCAGTCTGTGGGTGATATCTCTGACTCAGGGAAACCTGATTCTGATATTTCTACTTTTAAATTTAAGCTTGAGAACCTCTGTGTTTTGCTTAGGGAGGTTTTAGCTGCTCTGAATGACTGTGACACAATTGCAGTGCCAGAGAAATTTTGTAGACTGGATAAATACTTTGCAGTGCCGGTGTGTACTGAGGTTTTTCCAATACCTAAAAGGTTTACAGAAATTAATAAAGAGTGGGATAGACCCGGTGTGCCGTTTTCCCCCCCTCCTATTTTTAGAAAAATGTTTCCCATAGACGCCACCACACGGGACTTATGGCAAACGGTCCCTAAGGTGGAGGGAGCAGTTTCTACTTTAGCAAAGCGTACTACTATCCCTGTCGAGGACAGTTGTGCTTTTTCAGATCCTATGGATAAAAAATTAGAGGGTTACCCTTAAGAAAATGTTTATTCAACAAGGTTTTATCCTGCAGCCCCTTGCATGCATTGCTCCTGTCACTGCTGCTGCGGCGTTCTGGTTTGAGTCTCTGGAAGAGGCTTTACAGACAACGACTCCTTTTGAGGACATACTTAACAAGCTTAGAGCACTTAGCTAGCTAATTCTTTTGTTTCTGATGCCATTGTTCATTTGACTAAACTAACGGCTAAGAATTCTGGATTTGCCATCCAGGCGCGTAGGGCGCTATGGCTCAAATCTTGGTAAGCTGACGTGACTTCAAAGTCTAAACTGCTTAACATTCCCTTCAAGGGGCAGACCCTATTTGGGCCTGGTTTGAAGGAAATTATTGCTGACATTACTGGAGATAAAGGTCATGCCCTTCCTCAGGACAGGTCCAAATCAAGGGCCAAACAGTCTAATTTTCGTGCCTTTCGAAACTTCAAGGCAAGTGCAGCATCAACTTCCTCTGCTACAAAACAAGAGGGAACTTTTGCTCAGTCCAAGACGGCCTGGAAACCTAACCAGGCCTGGAACAAAGGCAAGCAGGCCAAAAAGCCTGCTGCTGCCTCTAAGACAGCATGAAGGAATGGCCCCCTATCCGGTAACGGATCTAGTAGGGGGCAGACTTTTTCTCTTCGCCCAGGCGTGGGCAAGAGATATTCAGGATCCCTGGGCGTTGGAGATTATATCTCAGGGGTATCTTCTGGATTTCAAGGCTTCTCCTCCACAAGGGAGATTTCACCTTTCACGATTATCTGTCAACCAGGTAAAGAAAGAGGCATTCTTACACTGTGTGCAAGACCTCCTAGTTATGGGAGTGATCCATCCAGTTCCAAAGGAGGAACAGGGACAGGGATTTTTCTCAAATCTGTTTGTGGTTCCCAAAAAAGAGGGAACCTTCAGACCAATCTTGGATCTAAAGATCTTAAACAAATTACTCAAGGTTCCATCATTCAAAATGGAAACTATTCGGACCATCCTACCTATGATCCAGGAGGGTCAATATATGACTACGGTGGATCTAAAGGATGCTTACCTTCACATTCCGATACACAAAGATCATCATCGGTTCCTAAGGTTTGCCTTCCTGGACAGGCATTACCAGTTTGTGGCTCTTCCCTTCGGGTTAGCTACAGCCCCAAGAATTTTTACAAAGGTTCTGGGGTCGCTTCTGGCGGTCCTAAGGCCGCGGGGCATAGCAGTGGCCCCTTATCTAGATGACATCCTGTTACAGGCGTCAAATTTCCAAATTGCCAAGTCCCATACGGACATAGTTCTGGCATTTCTGAGGTTGCACGGGTGGAAAGTGAACGAGGAAAAGAGTTCTCTGTCCCCACTCACAAGAGTCTCCTTCCTAGGGACTCTAATAGAAATGAAAATTTACCTGACGGAGTCCAGGTTATCAAAACTTCTAAATTCTTGCCGTGTTCTCCATTCTATTCCGCGCCCTTCGGTGGCTCAGTGCATGGAGGTAATCGGCTTAATGGTAGCGGCAATGGACATAGTTCCGTTTGCGCGCCTACATCTCAGACCGCTGCAACTATGCATGCTCAGTCAGTGGAATGGGGATTACACAGATTAGTCCCCTCTACTAAATCTGGATCAAGAGACCAGAGATTCTCTTCTCTGGTGGCTATCTCGGGTCCATCTGTCCAAAGGTATGACCTTTCGCAGGCCAGATTGGACAATTGTAACGACAAATGCCAGCCTTCTAGGTTGGGGTGCAGTCTGGAACTCCCTGAAGGCTCAGGGATCGTGGACTCAGGAGGAGAAACTCCTCCCAATAAATATTTTGGAATTGAGGGCAATATTCAATGCTCTTCAGGCTTGGCCTCCGTTAACAACCCTGAGGTTCATCAGATTTCAGTCGGACATCATCACGACTGTGGCTTACATCAACCATCAAGGGGGAACAAGGAGTTCCTTAGCGATGTTAGAAGTCTCCAAAATAATTCGCTGGGCAGAGAAACACTCTTGCTACCTATCAGAAATTCCGCCTCCCAGTTCTCTACACCTGGGATATGGATCGCTAAGTCGTCAGACTTTTCATCCGGGGGAGTGGGAACTCCATCCGGAGGTGTTTGCTCAATTGATTCATCGTTGGGGCAAACCAGAACTGAATCTCATGGCGTCTCGCCAGAACGCCAAGCTTCCACCGTTTCCTCTGCTCCCTCGACTGATTGCCAGAATCAAGCAGGAGAGAGCATCAGTGATTTTGATAGCGCCTGCGTGGCCACGCAGGACCTGGTATGCAGACCTAGTGGACATGTCATCCTTTCCACCTTGGACTCTGCCTTTGAGACGAGACCTTCTACTTCAAGGTCCTTTCAATCATCCAAATCTAATTTCTCTGAGACTGACTGCATGGAGATTGAACGCTTGATTTTATCAAAGCGTGGCTTCTCCGAGTCTGTCATTGATACCTTAATACAGGCACGAAAGCCTGTTACCAGGAAAATCTACCATAAGATATGGCGTAAATATCTTTATTGGTGTGAATCCAAGAGTTACTCATGGAGTAAGATTAGGATTCCCAGGATATTATCTTTTCTCCAAGAGGGTTTGGAGAAAGGATTATTAGCTAGTTCTTTGAAGGGACAGATCTCTGCACTGTCTATTCTTTTGCACAAGCGTCTGGCGGATGTTCCAGACGTTCAGGCGTTTTGTCAGGCGTTGGTTAGAATCAAGCCTGTGTTTAAACCGGTTGCTCCCCCAAGGAGCTTAAATTTGGTTCTTAAAGTTCTTCAAGGGGTTCCGTTTGAACCTCTTCATTCCATAGATATCAAGCTTTTATCTTGGAAAGCTCTCTTTTTGATGGCTATTTCCTCGGCTCATAGAGTCTCCGAGTTATCTGCTTTACAATGTGATTCTCCTTATCTGATCTTCCATGCAGATAAGGTAGTTCTGCGTACAAAACCTGGGATTTTGCCTAAGGATTTTCGTCAAACATCTGCTTTGTTTGTTGTTTACTCTGGACAGAGAAGAGGTCAGAAGGCTTCGGCAACCTCTCTTTCTTTTTGGCTAAGAAGCATAATCCGCTTAGCCTATGAGACTGCTGGACAGCAGCCTCCTGAAAGGATTACAGCTCATTCTACTAGAGCTGTGGCTTCCACTTGGGCCTTTAAAAATGAGGCTTCTGTTGAACAGATTTGCAAGGCGGCGACTTGGTCTTCGCTTCATACTTTTTCCAAATTCTACAAATTTGATACTTTTGCTTTTTCGGAGGCTATTTTTGGGAGAAAGGTTTTACAGGCAGTGGTACCTGCCTTGTCCCTCCCTTCATCCGTGTACTTTAGCTTTGGTATTGGTATCCCACAAGTAATGGATGATCCGTGGACTGGATACACCTTACAAGAGAAAACACAATTTATGCTTACCTGATAAATTTATTTCTCTTGTGGTGTATCCAGTCCACGGCCCGCCCTGTCATTTTAAGGCAGGTCAAAATTTTAGATTAAACTACAGTCACCACTGAACCCTATGGTTTCTCCTTTCTCGGCTTGTTTCGGTCGAATGACTGGATATGGCAGTTAGGGGAGGAGCTATATAGCAGCTCTGCTGTGGGTGTCCTCTTGCAACTTCCTGTTGGGAAGGAGAATATCCCACAAGTAATGGATGATCCGTGGACTGGATACACCACAAGAGAAATAAATTTATCAGGTAAGCATAAATTGTGTTTTTTTTTTTTGCTTCCCTATTTTTGTAAGGGAGTAAGTTCCTGCACTTCCAGAGGGCTCCCTCTGTGGGAGTCTCCTGGTGCAGTTTCTAACTTGATAGGCTAGTGTTCGTGACTGATGTCTACTAGTCTTGTGTGGCAGAGTGGAACCTGGGAGCTCCATTTGGAGCACGATAGTGCTTATGCTGCTAATTGTTGGAAGTTCTGGGAATATCTGCTTATTCCGCGGTAGCTCTTTCATGAGTGCAGACTGCACTCTGTTTTGAGTTATGGGTTCTGCTCCGTCTTCTGGCTTCTCTTTGGGTCAAATCTTGGTCCTTGGGACTTTCTCCAGATTGGGGTAGTTTTTTTTTTTTCTCCCTATCTTAATTCTGGTAGGTTGTTGGAGTTTATCTCTATTCATTTTTCTTTGTTTTGCTGGGCTTCCTTTTTTACCCTAATTGCTGAGTTTTTAGATCTCTTGTTTAATATTTCTTTTTCCTTTTCCCTTCTGGGAATATGTGGGATCGGTACGGCCTTGGAGCCGGTGGGACTTGTCTCTTCGGGGGCTTTGTGCTCAGTGGAATCTAGTACCTTTGAGCGGTTTCTATCTGGGCTTTGCTGGATTTAACTGTTGGGCAGTTACTTAGTCCTTTCAGTCCTTTTTTGTTCTGCTCGGTACAGCAGTTGTTGATGGTTTGGGTAATTTCAGGCTGTGGTGCCCTTCGAATGGGCCGCGTTGTCTACCCGCCTTTTTTTTCATGCAGTGGCCTCTATAGCTTGGGTATTGTTTTCCCAAAAGTAATGAATGCAGCTGTGGACTCTTTTTCTTCTAAATGGGGAGAGTCCACAGCTCCCCTCCCATGTTCTTTTATGGGGGCAGCCATGTTTTTTGTTTAGTCTTCTGGCGCCTTTTTTTTTTTTTTTACCTGATATTTCTTCTACTGTTCCTTTTTCCCTTGGCAGAATGACTGGGGGATGAGGGAAATGGGAGAGGTATTTGTCTTTGCCTCCTCCTGGCGGCCAGGTTCTGAATTCCCCAAAGTAATTAATGCAGCTGGGGACTTTCTCCATCAGAAGAAAATAAAATTATCAGGTAAGCATAATTTAAGTTTTTTATCATATTAGAGCCAGGAGCTCTTCACACGCACGTCTGATTCCTTTGGCAGTTGTCTCCGCCCCAAAGGTAAGTATTTTAAAAAATAACTTAGTGCCACTGTTTTTAAGATTATTATTTGATACTGTCCTTTCATTCATTAAAGTTTAAATTCACTTTAATATAATGATACACATTCAATGCAAAATATGGTTAAAAAAAAAAATATAGCATATACAGTCGAACAAAGGCAAATTGATTGAGTGCAAACATAACCTATAGTTCAGTGAAGCAGCTGAGCAGTAATGCAGTGTAGTCAATCCTTCAGAAATCTAAAATAATAAGAGACAGGTTAAGGTACAAAAGGTGCTATAGGCTTCCTTATCAATTATAGATATAAGGTCATTTTCTATATGTGTTACATCTAAAAGAGGCATTTTTAAAATGTTTTACAGTTTGTGTTTTGGAAAATGTATGTTCATGTGCTGCATATTTGCTAGTGAAGCTGGTCATTGTCTGCCAATAAAGCAGTGGTTGATCTTATCAGTCAGTGACCAATCAGCCCTTAAAGGGACATAACACTGCAAAAAAAATTGTTCTGATTTATTATTGCAAATGTGTGTTTAAAAGCCGCTCCAGCGACTCCCCCCTCCTGCCGTTCATCACTTCATACATCAGCAAAGACGAATACGGCATCCTCCAATCACAGCTTTCCCCCCAGGGGAATCATTACCTGAAGCAACGCTTTGATTGGAGGAAGCCGGATTTGTCATTTTTGACATATGAAGAGGCTTGCAACGGAGCGGGGGAAATGCTGGAGCGGCTTTAAAGGTGAGTATTTTAACAAAACGAGTGAAATGTAAAGTTTGATGAATGAAAGTGCCCCTGTTTTTAATAGGGTTTTTAAAAACCGGGCACTGATTTATCAAACTTAACATTCACTTTAAAAATAAGCCTCTTTAACTTAACCTATTTGTATGCAAAAAATACATTAACCTGTTTATTTAGTCCTTTTCATGTGCATGAGTTTCCTGTCCATTTAATATCAGGGTACCAGTGCTGTTATATTACCTCAGTAAGTTTTTGCTAAAGGCAGAGCTGTGTTCTCCCCATATTATCATACTAGATCCTTCCTCCGGTATGAAATATTTTAATTTTACATTCTTTTTAATGCTTAAAATTTGCTAAAATAGTATAGATAGATTTAATATTTATTTTGATTATATTGTTCTATTATATCTGTTCCATAGTAAATTATAGCAAACAAAGCCTTATAGCTTCAGAGATTATATACTGTACCTCTAAGCAGGGGTGTATTAAGGCATAGGCCAACAAGGCCGGTGCCTAGGGCAGCAGATTTTTAAGGGGCAGCAGACTTTTGAGTCTCTAGGGTCTCTTTACTGAACTCAGGGCCGGGTGGCTAAATCAACCAATTACAAATGACTTAAATGGCTGGCCTGGCTATTGCTATCCTATGGGATTGTATGTGGGTGCGCATGACGTGGTGACAGTGGAGGCGGAGCTCACTTGCGCAGCCTGGCCTGGACTGAGAGGGAATGAGGTATTCTTCCTGGCTCCACCACGTGATTGAGACTCACAAAGACTACACAGTGCAGTGTGCACTACACCATGACCACTGTGAAACAGCATATGCCTTTCTCCCTTCATTACATCTTCACTAGGCATTAAAATACTTAAACGGATTAGTCACTAAATACTTGTACATTTACTGTTTGTCTATCTGTCATACATGCAAAGAATAAGTATTTATTGCTGAATCTATACAACTATGTGACTTAAAACACAACTGAAAATATGTTGTATGCATTTAATACATTCAGAAACAATACAAGTATATACTTTATTATGATTGTATCATGTGACCTT